>NW_028318414.1:1555000-1855000 GCF_062004578.1 Staurois parvus
GATTGATGCAATTCGTAGGGGCATCTCCACTACACAGACATCTATCCAACTTAGCATACCTTATACTAAACCACCCTCAACACTTTCCTCTTTTGACCTTGCTACTACTGAAGAGGTACTAAAGTTTTCTCAGAAGCCCATCTCACTATGTGCCTCCTGGATCCTGTCCCCTCTCAACTACTACGGTCACCCTCTTCTTCTGTCCTATGCTCCCTCACTCGCATCTTTAATCCCTCCCTCCCTGGTGCCTTCCCCACACCTCTAAAGCATGCACAGATTACTCCCATACTTAAAAAGCTTTCACTGGACCCCACCAAACTGAACAACTTAAGACCCATCTCCCTGCTCCCGTTTACCTCTAAACTCTTAGAACGCTTACTCTACAATTGCTTGAGCTCCTACCTCACTGACAACAACCTTCCTGACCCTTTACAATCTGGCTTTCACTCACTACACTCCACTGAATCTGCCCTACTAAAACTCACCAATGATTTACTAACTGATAAAATTAATGGCCACTACTCCATACTCTTACTACTTGACCTCTCTGCGTCTTTTGATACTGTTGACCTCCTCCTCAAAAAACTCCACTCTCTTGGCCTCCGAGACTCTTCTCTGTCCTGGTTCTCCATCTACCTATCGCTGCGCTTCTTCAGCGTTACCTATAACTCTGTCTCCACCTCTCTACTTCCTCTTTCTGTAGGGGTCCCTCAATGTTCTGTCCTTGGGCCCCTTCTCTTCTCCATCTACACCTCCTCCCTTAGTCAATTGATAAACTCCCATGGCTTTCAGTACCATTTCTATGCTGATGACACACAAATCTATCTTTCTGCTCCTCACCTCGCCCCTTCAGTCTCCTCACACGTTACTAACCAACTGACATATCAGCATGGATGTCACTCTACTTCCTCAAACTCAATCTTTCCAAAATGGAGCTCATACTATTCCCTCCAGCCCGTGCCCCCTCCCCTGACTTCTCCATCAAGATCAATAATACAACCATCAGTCCCTCCCCTCATGCCAGGGTACTAGGTGTAATCATAGACTCCCATCTGTCCTTTCAGCCCCAAATCCACTCACTGTCCAAATGTTGTAGACTTCACCTCTGCAACATCTCCAAGATACATCCGTTCTTAACCTCTGAAACCACTAAGTACCTTATTCACTCCCTTGTTATCTCTCATCTTGACTATTGTAACTCTCTCCTCATTGGCCTACTTAATCGCAGGTTATCCCCTCTTCAGTCTATCGTGAATGCTGCTGCCAGACTTATCCACCTTACTAACCGTTCCATATCTGCCATCCCTCTCTGTCAATCCCTCCACTGGCTTCCCATTGCCAAACTAATAAAATTCAAAACATTAACAAAGCCATTTATAACTCTGCCCCAAATTATATTCCCAATCTTGTCTCCAAATATCACCCAAACCGTCCTCTCCGCTCCTCCCATGCCCTCCTGCTCTCTAGCTCCCTTGTCTCCTCCTCCAATGCTCATCTCCAGGACTTCTCCAGAGCCTTCCCCATCCTCTGGAACTCTCTGCCCCAATCAATCTGACTATCGCCTACTCTGCCCACGTTTAGGCTATCTCTGAAAACCTATCTCTTCAGGGAAGCCTATCCTGCCCTCAGCTAATAATGGAATCTTTTATTCCTCCTACCAGTCCATCCCCCACAGTTATTACCTTTTATACCACTAGCCCCTCCCTCCTAGATTGTAAGCTCCAAGGATCAGGGCCCTCCTAACCCTCTTGTATTGAACTGTATCATTGCTGTATTGTCTCCCTTTATATTGTAAAGTGCTGAGCAAACTGTTGGTGCTATATAAATCTTGAATAATAATAATAATTTTAAAAGCAGCATCTTTGCTGCATTATGAAATAAAAAGTATGCATTTGTGCAAAAGACAGCCTTTGACAATGATTGTCTACATGTACCCTTAATCTCTTGTACAGCAGCACTCCAACTTGGTGAGGGGAATTTTTGGAGGTCTCTTAGGTGACCGGCATGCAAAAATGCAAACATAGAACAATCTGACAGTAGAAGAGAGCAGAGTGATAACTTTGTCAGTCCGCTGTTGGCCTTTTACTGTCCAATCAACTGGCTGAAGGCATGGAAAATTGCATTTCTAAATGTAGCAAAGAAAGTGGTGCCATCTGCTGACTATGTTGTGTGAAAGGGCTGTGTTAAATCTAGGAGTGCATGGACAGAAATACAAATCTCTTTGGCAGGTAAAACAGCTCATATGGAGGGCCCGAAATCACCAGCAAGCCACTTGTAAAATTAAATAGACTTTATTGGTCTCTCAAAACATACTGTTAGGAATGGACTGGCCAGCAATGGTGGGACTCACCTGCCTTTTGATCTGCAGTACCAGGGCTGGCCAGCGGGTGTTCCCAGCAATCAGAGACTCAACTCTGCAGCCAGCTAACACCTGTAACTGATGATGCTGGGGTATTTAAGGGATGGCCAGACCCACAGACTCTGCCTTGGTGTTGTGTTCGTCCTGGGCCCTGTATCTGTCCTGCATCCTGTTTCTGTTCCTTTGCTGACTTCTCCTGCTCTGATCCTGGCTTGTGACCCTGACCATCCCTCTGTCTGACCCTCTGTACTACGCTGCTTGCTACCTGTTCTGATCCCTGGCTTGTGACCCGGACCATCCCTCTGCCTGACCCTCTGTACTATGCTGCTTGCTACCTGCTGAACCTGGCCTGTGACCCCGACCATTCTCCGCTTGCTCCCCCTGTACCTACCTGCCCAATTGATATTGACCCGGCCTGCCTGACGACGCTTGCTTGTATGTACTGTTATCTGTGGGTGGTTTGGTTTGGTTTGTTTGCACTGTATTATGTTTTAGTATTGCACTGCGTTTATGTTTGTACTGTTAGTGTTAATAAATTATATTGTTTATAACATATCTGAGGTCTGCGTTTCCCTGCTTCAGTCACACACCTCTGGTCATACCTGGGAGCCCTGACATTACACCAAGGCCAATCCTGACCAGAAGTGGCTGCACAGGGAAGCCATCTTGGCTTGTTGATGGGAAGGATGGATCTTGATGAGGTTGAGTATTTATATCTGCTAGTGTTTGATGACAGGGAGTATGCTTATCAAACTCTGAAGGAGTATACCCGGGATGAATTGCTAGAATGTATACGGCTCGCTCATGTTCTAGTAGATCAGGGCACAGTGTTCTCTGAGGTGCAGCCATTGATTGAGGTTTGTGCAGAGTTGGTTTCATCTGGTTCCCCCGAATGCAGGGATGAATTTTTGCCACCATTTAGTGCAGACCAGGTAGAGTCCCTGGTGTGGTTATTAGAGGATGATGTGGGTTACTTTCTGGAGCGTTATTCCACATGTTCACCACAGACACTAAGAGATTGTATAAACGCAGTGCAGTCATTGACCAGACAGACTTTGTGTAAGCTCAGCTTTGTTCAACCCCTACTGCAGACATGGACAGATTTGTTGCACCCAGCCTCAGTCAGCTTACAAAGACCCAGTCCTGCTTCTAACTCTACTCCTGTATTCCCACCAGCTCCTCCAGTTACAGCCCAGTATACTTGGCTATCTACCGCATGTCAGTACCCTGTTCCCACTCGCTGCACCTATCCTGCCTTTAACCCTGTAAAAAAGCCCTCTGTAGCAACTGCTCCCTCTCCTGTTCCATCCTCCAGTTCTTCTCTGTCTCCAGCTGCTCCATTCGTTTGCAGACCTGCGTTTACTTGCAGTGCTCCAGTAGTTAAAACCAGAAAAAAGCGAAAATTCTTTCCAACCAGTACCATCCTGCCAGTATCCAAACCGGTGAACCTGCCTTCCGTGGTTCAGACTGATGCCTGTACGCAGCCTGAAGCCTCTACTCGGCCTGAAGCCTCTACTCGGCCTGATGCCTGTACTCGGCCTGATGCCTGTACTCGGCCTGATGCCTGTACTCGGCCTGATGCCTGTACTCGGCCTGATGCCTGTACTCGGCCTGCAGCCTGTACTCGGCCTGCAGCCTGTACTCGGCCTGCAGCCTCTACTCGGCCTGAAGCCTCTACTCGGCCTGAAGCCTCTACTCGGCCTGATGCCTCTACTCGGCCTGAAGCCTCTACTCGGCCTAATGCCTCTACCCAGCATGATGAACTGATCCAGCCTGACGATCCTATTAGGCCAGTTGACTCGATGCCCGCTGTTGATCCAGATGATCCGGTACCTGATCCGGTGCCCGCTGTCGTGCCAATTGACTCAGAGCCCGCTGTCGTACCTGGTGACTTGGTGCCCACTGCCTTGCCAGATGACGCGGTGCCCGCTGGCAAGCCAAATGACCTGATGCCTGGTGACCTAGTGTCCGCTGTCATACCTGATGACCCGATGCCCGCTGTCGAGCCAGACAATCCGGTACCTGATGACCCGGTGCCCACTGTCGGGCCTGTTGACTCGGAGACCACTGCCTTGCCAGATGACGCGGTGCCCGCTGTCGAGCCAAATGACCTGATGCCTGGTGACCCGATGCCCGCTGTCCAGCCAGACGATTCAATGTCTGCCCCAGTGCCCGCGGTCATGCCAGTTGACTCGGAGCCCACTGCCTTGCCAGATGACGCGGTGCTCGCTGTCGAGCCAAATGACTTGATGCCTGGTGACCCGATGCCCGCTGCCCAGTCAGACGATCCAATGTCTGACCCAGTGCCCGCGGTCATACCAGTTGACTCGGAGCCCACTGCCTTGCCAGATGACGCGGTGCCCGCGGTCGAGCCAAATGACCTGATGCCTGGTGACCCGATGCCCGCTGTCCAGTCTGACCCAGTGCCCGCGGTCATACCAGTTGACTCGGAGCCCACTGCCTTGCCAGATGACGCGGTGCCCGCGGTCGAGCCAAATGACCTGATGCCTGGTGACCCGATGCCCGCTGTCCAGCCAGACCATACAATGTCTGACCCAGTGCCTGCGGTCATACCAGTTGACTCGGAGCCCACTGTCGTGCCTGGTGACTCGGTGCCCGCCGCTCCGCCTGGGGGCCCGAGACCTGTTGCTCCGCTTGGGGGTCCAGCGCCCGCCGCTCCGCCTGGGGATCCGGCGCCCGCCGCCCCGCCTGGGGGCCCGAGACCTGTCGCTCCGCCTTAGGGCCCGAGACCTGTCGCTCCGCTTGGGGGTCCGGCACCTGCCACTCCGCTTGAGGGCCCGAGACCTGTCGCTCCTCCTGGGGGTCCGGCGCCCGCCGCTCCGCCTGAGGGCCCGAGACCTGTCGCTCCACCTGGGGGTCCGGCGCCCGCCGCTCCGCCTGAGGGCCCGAGACCTGTCGCTCCATCTGGGGGTCCGGCGCCCGCCGCTCCGCCTGAGGGCCCGAGACCTGTCGCTCCTCCTGGGGGTCCGGCGCCCGCCGCTCCGCCTGAGGGCCCGAGACCTGTCGCTCCGCCTGGGGGTCCGGCGCCCGCCGCTCCGCCTGAGGGCCCGAGACCTGTCGCTCCGCTTGGGGGTCCGGCGCCCGCCGCTCCGCCTGAGGGCCCGAGACCTGTCGCTCCGCCTGGGGGTCCGGCGCCCGCCGCTCCGCCTGAGGGCCCGAGACCTGTCGCTCCACCTGGGGGTCCGGCGCCCGCCACTCCGCCTGAGGGCCCGAGACCTGTCGCTCCATCTGGAGGTCCGGCGCCCGCCGCTCCGCCTGAGGGCCCGAGACCTGTCGCTCCGCCTGGGGGTCCGGCGCCCGCCGCTCCGCCTGAGGGCCCGAGACCTGTCGCTCCGCCTGGGGGTCCGGCGCCCGCCGCTCCGCCTGGGGGCACGATGTCTGTCGCCCCGCCTGGGGGCACGATGCCTGTCGCCCCGCCTGGGGGCACGGTGCCTGTCGCCCCGCCTGGGGGCCCGGTGCCTGTCGCCCCCCCTGGGGGCCCGGTGCCTGTCGCCCCGCCTGGGGGCCCGGTGCCTGTCGCCCCGCCTGGGGGCCCGGTGCCTGCCGCCCCGCCCGGGGGCCCGGTGCCTGCCGCCCCGCCCGGGGGCCCGATGCCTTCCGCTCCGCCCGGGGGCCCGGTGCCTGCCGCTCCGCCCGGGGGCCCGGTGCCTGCCGCTCCGCCCGGTGGCCCGCTGCCTGCTGCTTCGCCTGGTAATCCGATGTGCCTCTGCCCGGAGTCCTGCCCGATGTGCCTCTGCCCGGAATCCTGCCCGATGTGCCTCTGCCCGGTGTGCCTCTGCCCGGAGTCCTGCCCGGTGTGCCTCTGCCCGGAGTCCTGCCCGATGTGCCTCTGCCCGGAGTCCTGCCCGATGTGCCTCTGCCCGATGTGCCTCTGCCCGGAGTCCTGCCCGATGTGCCTCTGCCCGGTGTGCCTCTGCCCGGTGTGCCTCTGCTCGATGTGCCTCTGCCCGGAGTCCAGCCCGGTGTGCCGCTGCCCGGAGTCCTGCCCGGTGTGCCAGTCTTTGATATCCCGCCAGTTGCCAGACCCGGGCGGTGGAACATTTTGCCCAGCTAGGACTGTTTGGAGCGTCCTGAGGCCGCTCCTTGAGGGGGGGGTACTGTTAGGAATGGACTGGCCAGCAATGGTGGGACTCACCTGCCTTTTGATCTGCAGTACCAGGGCTGGCCAGCGGGTGTTCCCAGCAATCAGAGACTCAACTCTGCAGCCAGCTAACACCTGTAACTGATGATGCTGGGGTATTTAAGGGATGGCCAGACCCACAGACTCTGCCTTGGTGTTGTGTTTGTCCTGGGCCCTGTATCTGTCCTGCATCCTGTTTCTGTTCCTTTGCTGACTTCTCCTGCTCTGATCCTGGCTTGTGACCCTGACCATCCCTCTGTCTGACCCTCTGTACTACGCTGCTTGCTACCTGTTCTGATCCCTGGCTTGTGACCCGGACCATCCCTCTGCCTGACCCTCTGTACTATGCTGCTTGCTACCTGCTGAACCTGGCCTGTGACCCCGACCATTCTCCGCTTGCTCCCCCTGTACCTACCTGCCCAATTGATATTGACCCGGCCTGCCTGACGACGCTTGCTTGTATGTACTGTTATCTGTGGGTGGTTTGGTTTGGTTTGTTTGCACTGTATTATGTTTTAGTATTGCACTGCGTTTATGTTTGTACTGTTAGTGTTAATAAATTATATTGTTTATAACATATCTGAGGTCTGCGTTTCCCTGCTTCAGTCACACACCTCTGGTCATACCTGGGAGCCCTGACACATGCAAACACAAATAGTTTTCTTCAGCCTAAAGTAAAGCAACCAGTTCACAGTCCTGGTATTAGGAAAAGCGTACAACACAGCTCACCTCCAGTCTCTCAGTCCTACGCTAGGGTTTAGGGTTCCCACTTGTTTGGGGTGCAAGATAAGTCACAGGAGCTCAGCAAAATCAAAGTCTTCAGAGAGTACTCACTTTTTCACAACTGTGAGCCACACCAAACTGCCTCCTACACAAGTGCTGCTTCCTTCCTGCTACATTTCAAGACTCTCTTGTATTCCCTTCAATCGAGGTTTGCCTTCCCAACCATAGTCTCTTGGGAGTTTTGAATTCTGGGTCCCAAATATGAATTTACTAATTCTGACAGAACTGTAAATCAGTCCGCTTCCCTCAAAGAGGACTACCTTGGATCCCCTGAACCTGTATGGATGAGAACACCCGAGTAATTACAATGTCTCTCGACCTCTCATTTCAGAGTCCACAACTCAAATAAAGGGGAAACATACATGCCATCAAGGAGACAGGTGTCCTGTACAATTTTTATAATGAGGATTACAGAGCTGCATTATACCTCAAATATATATATATATATATATATGGTATATACATGTATGATATATATATATACAGTGCTCAGCATAGATGAGTACACCCCTTTTGAAAAGTAAGATTATAATCAATATCTCAATGAACACAAGAACAATTTCCAAAAAATGAGTTTTATAGAATATTTGTTTAGCTCAGTACATGAAAGTAAGGTTGATAATATAACTTAGATTACAAAATGCAAAAATGAATACACCCCACAACAAAAACTGCTACATCTAGTTTTTTGTATGACCTTCATGATTTGTAAGGAGAGCACCAAGTCTTCTAGGCATGGAATGAACAAGTTGGCGACATATTACAACATCTATCCTTTTCCCTGCTTCAAGAATGACCTCTTTTAGAGCCTGGATGCTGGATGGAGAGTGATGCTCAACTTGTCTCTTCATAATTCCCCATAGGTGTTCGATTGGGTTCAGATCAGGAGACATACTTGGCCACTGAATCACTCTCACCCTGTTATTTTTCAGAAATGCAACAGTGGCCTTAGATGTGTGTTTTGGATTGTCATATTGGAAAAATGCATGACGACCAAGGGCACGAAGTGATGTTGGCATCTTCTCGTTCAATATAGAGCAGTACATCTGTGAAGTCATGATACCATCAATGAAACACAGCTCCCCAACACCAGCAGCACTCATGCAGCCGCACAGAAGGACACCACCATGTTTCACTGTAGGCACCATGCATTTTTCTTTGTACTCCTCACCTTTGCAACACCATACAGTTTTGAAGCCATCAATTCCAAAAACACTTTCCTTGGTGTCATAACTCCAAAGTACAGAGTTCCAGTAGTCTCCTTCTTTTTCAACATGGGCCCTGACAAATTCTAGATGGGCTTTTTTGTGCAAGGGCTTTAGGAGAGGCTTCCTTCGTGGACGATATCCATGCATGCCATTTCTCTGCCATGTACTCCGTATGTGTCACGGGAAACAATCACCCCAGGTTGGCTTTCTACTTCTTTAGCTAACTACAGTGAATTTTCATGGTGTATTGCCTCAACCCTTATCATAAGACGCTCCTGTCAAGGTGTTAACTTTTATGGGTGGCCTGGATGTCTCTGTGAGATGGTTGCAATTCCATGTTAAATTTTTGTATCACTTTTCTACAGTATTCTGACTTTTAAATAAAGCTTTGCTCATCGTCATGTAGCCTTCACCTTTCATGTGTAAAGAAAATATTTTCTTTCTCAGGTCTTTTGATATTTCTCTTCCATGCGGTGCCATTGCTGACAGCATGAAATTGGAAGGGGTTTTCTTTATTAAGTAACGTCCTTTTATAATCAACTGTCTGTTGGATACCTCTTTAATGAATAATTAGACTCACCTGTAGATGAATTCTGGTTAATTAGCATTTTGTTATCTAAAATTTAGCTTTACTCCTAATACTTTCATTGGGGTGTATTCATTTTTGCAACTTGAATGATCAAGCCCCGGTGAGTGGGGTGAAACACGTCAGAGGGCGTGGCCGGAGTGACAGTTGAGGCCATCCTACAATAGGATTCCATGAGCAGTTTGAGTGGCATCCATATTCATGCAAGACTTTGATGGTCTATAATGAATTTGTTAGGAAAAATTATTTTGTGTGTGTTAATTAACAAATTTTGTTTGCAATCAATGACTTGCATTTGTGGGAGTATTTTGAAGTTTAGTGTCCCATAGAAAATATTGATTCTGAAAAGAAAGTAAAGGTTTTCTGAACAATCTGTTGGGGTGTACTCATTTATGCTGAGCACTGTATATAAATATTCTGAAAAAGCACTATGATAAAGGGATATAAAGGTTTCTAGTACAGCTGGCTTCCTGTCTAGTAATCCCATAGAAGATGATTTCCAAATGTCACTGTTAATCCTTCTTTTATGACTGATAACAGGGAACAACAGCCAGCTCTGCAAGTAACATGTTTCTATAAGTTTTTATTGTTTTGTTTGTGCTCTTAAAAGCATGTCATTTGTTAATCTAGATAGACAGCTTTGGTAATAGTGCATGTACTGTACATGACGTGTTGCCTGGCACTAAACTGTTCTATTATTCCAATCTGCATAGATGGGTTATAGAAACAGCTGAGCACTTTAAAGGATAGAAAAAAAGCCTTAAGGATTCCAGCAGTCATTCCTCAAAGGCTCCTAGCAGTGAAGACGTTAAATCTAGTCCTATACTTTGTTCTGCATTGGTGACAACGTTTTTGTCTGCTGTGGCTATTATACAACTGACTTTATCCTGGAACATAATGATTTCTCTTTCCTGTTTCATCATTCACACTAATGACAAAAAGCAGCACGAAGCGCCTCTCAATCTGCTGAGTTTAACCTGGAAACATGACTGACATAATGGAATCACCAGACACAATTGGTATACTGAGATACACCATGTACTTAGATATTATGTCATAATCTATCAGCAGTCTCCAGGATTGACTGTTGGATTCCAATGTTTGCACATGCTGTTCTTTATCTCCTTTGATATTTCTTAGTGATTTCTTAGTAGGCTTTCAGGAAAGGACAGTTTATAGGAATTTAGGATAGATGAAGATAAAATAAACTAAACGGATTTTGTGGCACCCTATTGTTCTGTGAAAACTGAATTTGCAGAAGTGACATACAGCTAAAGCAGTTACGGTATATTTCTCACATACAATCATGGCCAAAAATAATGGCACCCCTGAGAATGCCTAAACGTATGTAATTGCAACAATTGTCTGGGTGAAGTGTATTATCTGACAGAAATGCAGGGGTGCCAATATTTTTGGCCATGACTGTATGAGGGCCTTTTCACACATGTTTGTGATGTGGGTTGCTGCAAGTGTTTTTGTGCAAATATATATTTGTGTGTATTTAAACACTTTTTTTCATGTATCATAAATAGTGAATACATCATAGAGGTTTTCCAAGGTGTAGATGCTTTAAAAAAGCACAAAAAGTGATGTGTTTGTGCATTTATAATTTCTTTTAATAGGCCTACCTAAAAGGTGTAAATGTACAAATACTGCTATGTTTTTTAAAAGTGTCTAATTTAGGTTCATAAGTTGTATGTACTGTATTATTCAATTTGGTTGCTTATTGAAATGCATTTTGATGCTGTTAAGTTGTATATCATTTACTGCAGAAATATGAATGGGTCCTAAGCTCTACTCCAGTGGTATAGTTACAGGCATCCCCCCTGTGCATAGTTCAACACACCAGATTTCACCAAAATTATAGTAATGGTACTCAGCCATGAAATGGATGACTATAGAAAATGGATACCAAATTTCTTCATCTTTGGTTACCTACTACCCCCCAGCCTGCCTATTGGATAATTAAGAAGCAGCAGTGCATTGATGAGGTCACCCAGTTCTCTGCCTTCTATAAGTACGCTCCCAGTGTTGGAATAACAAATCTGTAAAATACAGTAGTGCCAAACAAATTTGCAGTTCTGGCAATAGGTCTCTGAGTCTGTGCTCTGGTATAGAGAGGATTATGAGAAGTTAATGGTCCATGCACACAGGCTTAAAAGAAATACCAATTCGCTTGACAGAAAAAACACTTGCAAATCTTTTTCTGTACTAGCGATTAGGCTTGTTTAGCGTTTCTTTCTGCCAGAAAACTGCTCTCAAAAACGCAAAACAGAAGGGTTTTTTTTCTGCCTCTAAACGCTGAGCTTAAAATATACCGCTAAACATCACAATCTGCATGGACACATAGGATAACATTGAGCTGCTTCTACAGGAAAACCGCTAAACTCTTCTAGAAGCAGCGTTTTTTTTTAAGCCAGTGTACATGGACCCTAAAGCAGTAATAAATCCAAAAACAAAATATATGATATTACAGTTTATCAGTTCTTAGGTGTGGTGGCTGCATTACTTTTCTTTTTAGGCTTTTTTCCTTTATTTTCACTAGTGATCTTGACAGTAAGTCTTTTATTTTACAACTTCCTCTAACAGACTCAGCTGTCTAGCCAAAGTAGCAGTTAGGGGCTGAAACAAACTATTTAACACAGACAGGGGAGCTTACAATGGTCAGCTTTTATTCATGTATGTAAAATTTTTACGCAAAAGGAAAAAAAAACATTGCTGTAACTGCTCAAAAAGTGTTAGCTGGAGTCTGGTTCTAAATCTAAATAGGATAGCAATAAAAGTGAGCGCTCTGGAGTAAGCTGCTGGACACTCAAGGAAACCAAAATAAAGCGTTATAACAGATACAAATAAATAGTGCAGCGCTATAAATGTAATGCAAATTGATATGCAAATTATAATCTAAATGACTATACGTACAGTAAAACAGTCCATATGTAAAGAATAACAAAATATTGAAAAAAGAATAAATGTTCCGTATTGTCACTAAAGACTAATGGATAATCTATATAGTGCTCTCCTAATAATCCGTGATGATGTTCCAAGTAATGTAGAGAGATTGTGCACTCACCAGATACACAATGTAAATGTGCATTAAGTAAAATCCGCAGAAGCCTCCTTTAGGGTCTGGTCTGGGATAAGGGAAGATGTCCTCCCTCTAGGTGGTTGGTCTGGTCAGGAACACAGGTCAGGTCAGGAAATGATCCTCCCTCTAGGTGGGTAGTGGTGGTGGGAGCACACAGGATGGTAAGGAAAGGATCCAGCTGGCCAGAGGTCCCCTTAAGGGTACAGGATCTCTCTTCTCTGGAATCCTTAATGTTGCTGGATCAGGCAGGTGCTCTCCCGGATCGGGTCATTCCTCCTCTCCAGCCGGCGGCTGTCGGTGTGATCTGGGTCACTTGATTCTCCTGGTGGGGTGACGTGGACCAGCAGACTGTCGGGTGGGGTAATCGGGCGGCTCAGGGTTCGGCGGGATCAGACTCACACAGTGACCCGGTTGGGGTGAGCTCAGGGCCAGTGTTCAGCAGGTGGGGTGTGGGATTGGCGGGTGACCCGGTTTGGGTGTCATGACAACTCAGTTTCAGCTTTTGGGTGCCAAACTGCAGAGCGTTCTAAATCTGCTAGTCACGCAAAGGTGTCAAACTGGCGGCCCTCCAGCTGTTGCAAAACTACAAGTCCCATCATGCCTCTGCCTTTAGGAGTCATGCGTGTAACTGTCAATCTTGTAATGCCTCATGGGACTTGTAGTTTGGCAACAGCTGGAGGGCCACCAGTTTGACACCTGTGTGCTACTGTATCTAACACTACCCTCTCAACAGATTGACAGATAGACAGTGCTGCTGTTCAAAGGTGGTTCTGTTGCTCCTCCATCCAGGATGGAGACAACATAAATCTGACAATGCCAGCTGACCGGGGCGGACTGACCATTTGGGAACTCGGGCATTGCCTGGGGGCCCTGGTTCAGTAGGGGGTCCCGTGAGATGCCCCTGGTACCTTTTCATAGGCTTTTTTGGGTGTGGTTTGATTGTGGGCGAGGACACGGGCCCAGGGGTGGACTGATGACTCATGGGGCCCCCGGGCAATAGGGGATCATGGGGCCCCTGTGTCCTTGCCGAAACTCAAAAAAGCCTATGAAAAAGGTACCAGGGGCATCTCATGGGGCCCCCTACTGACCCCAGGCCCTTGGGCAGTGCCCGAGTTTCCAAATGCCCCATGATTCCCTATTCCCCGGGGGCCCCATGAGTTGTCAGTTCGCCCCTGCAGCTGACTGAACAAAATAAAACCGAGACAATTACCACATCCAAGCATTGGAGGTCGATGGAGAAATCTTCCCCACTGTATCATTGCATTCTGACAGCGAGACTTCCCTGCTGTCTGAATACACTGATCACAGCTGCAGCTAATTGGCTGCAAGTGCAGACTGAAGCAAAATATTCCAGCAGGACTCTTCATGAAAAGTTGATCGATAGATTGACTTCGTATGAACAAGAACAGCCATACATGGATCGAAATGTATCTGTTCCTGCTAAAAAAGTCGAATTTTTATCCATATTTGGCCACCTTAAGACTGGCTGGATAACCAGGTGAAAATAAAGGAAGAAAAGCCTAAAAAAAAAGAATACTAATGTAGCCACCAAGGGTTGGTGAGCTGCAATATATAAAATTTTTGTTCTTTTGTCTTTTACCACTATATTAAAGACAGATTTCATGTGCTTCAATAATGGTAGTTTAAAACACTTGTTTTATTTATTTATTTATTTATTTATAACTGTAAAAAGTTTTTCTATGTTTTCCTGGAGTTCAGTTCATAGGTTAATTACATTTTACATTAGAATATGGAGCAGATAATGCACCTCTGAGCATAATGTGTTGCTAAACACAGAGGCATTTTTCTAGAGCCACAGTGGAAAAGACTGCAGCACAGAGACCATCTGACTTCAAATGATATGTCCCCTGCAGCTAAAATAAATGCTTAAAAAAACAAAAAAAAACACAAATATATATATATATATATATATATATATATATATATATATATATATGCAAAAAAACACTTCAAAAAAGTATTCCAGTGGCGCATAAATCAATTATCAGTGTAAAAAATCTATACAAATAATAAAAATAATATAAATGATGAATAATAAATATTGATTAACATTTTCCACATAAACAATATTAATAGTGTAAAAATAAATCCTGAATAAGTGATATTATTCCAAACGAAAAAGTTCAAATAACTCAGTCCATCAAACAATCACCACGTGAATAAACAATGAATAATGTATGTTATTTCAAACGAAAAGTCCAAATAACTCAGTCCATCAAACAATCACCACATGAGAAAACTTGTGCCAAAAGTAAATTATATATAAAAATGTGGGTTTTTCAAAAGTTCCTGCCTGCCTCAGGGTCCAGAAGAAGTCTCCACAATTCTACAACCATGTCTCTGTCACCAGCCAGCCCACACTACTCACTCAGCTGTGTGTGCTGCTATAGACTCTACTTCACAGACACCAGCTGATGTTCCTCTTTAGACTTCTGTTGCAGGTGGCTGAACCCCTTCAGGACCATACCCCTTTTAAGGGGTTTGGTTTTCCAACCTAAAGTCTCTCTGGGCCTCCAAATTCCAGGTCCCAAATCAGGATTTACCATCCCAGAGAGTACTGTAAAGACCGGACTACCCCAGAACCCCTTACCCTGTATGGGTGGGAGTGCTAAAATGTCTCTTTAAATTCTCCCTTAAAGGGACCACAATCCAAAGAGTGGGGAAATATATCTCCCGTATATAGTGACATGGGGTAGTTAGCTCTCATGGTGGATGCATTTATACAGTGAGTCCATGGTAGACAGGAACTGTTTTAAGGGTCTGGTAGTGCCCTTTTATTAAAATAGCAGAAAGCAGAACGACAGTCCAACATAAGGTTTCCCATGCAGTTCTCCAGCTTCAGCAGCATACAACCACTGGAAAATACACAGCCACCTGGCTCACAGTCTCACTCGGCTTCAATTGCAGTACCACGCTGTACCTCTGTACTCGTACACAGGATTGCATGTTCTGATCCAGAACTAAAGAAAGCCAAACACAAAGCTTTCTCTGCCCAGAAACACTAGTCTGACACGTCATATTTACCTTAAATACAAATCCTGTGTCACTTTTTTTATATTCTCACAGTGACAGAGCCTTGTTCTGTCACAATATACTGCCATGGCCAAAAATATTGGCACCCCTGCATTTCAGATAATGCACCACTTCACCCAGACAATTGTTGCAATTACAAATGTTTAGACATTCTCATGTTTATTTCTTTTGTTTGTATTATTACGACACAAAAAAGTGAAGAAACAAAAGCCAAATCTGAAATATTCCACACAAAACTCCAAAAATCAACTGGACAAAACTATTGGCACCTTCTCAATGTAATATTAGCACACACCTTGTAAAAAATAACTGAAATCAATTGCTTCCTGTAACCATCAATGGGTTTCTTTCGCCTCCTTTTCCCACCTGCTGTTTTGAGATCTCTCCACAGGTGCTCTGTGGGATTTAGATCTGGACTCTGGCCAGTTCAGTACTCTCCGGTGCCTCTCTGGCCGTGTCATTTATTCACTGTGAGTCCTGACAGCCTTAGTGGCTGTTGGCTTGTAGTTCTCAATGAACTACCACAGTGCTGTGGAGTGTCGTTGTAGTTCATTGAAACTTTCTGTCAGTATATCGGCTTGCCCATACATCCTGTATGGGCAAGCAGATATACTGACAGGTCTGCAGGAGACCTGCGTGGCACCAGCGATCTGCTAATCATTGGTGCAATGCTTCACAGGCTCCTGCAACCAAAAAAAATAGACATTTATTTACTTGCAAAAGTTATTTTTGGTCAAAAGGTGAACTTTATCCTTTAACCGCTTCCCGGCCATCCTATAGCAAAAATACTGCTACAGGGTGGTACAGGTATGCAAAATCACATATATATATATATATATATATATATATATATATATATATACACACGTGATTTTGCATTTCCTTGTAGGGGGCACGTGCACCACTAGTGCTCGCCGGCGCCCGGTGATTGCCGATTATCTCCGACGGGGAGGAGAACTGTTTGTAAACAAAGCAGTTCTCTCCCCAGTCAGCTTGTGCACACTGCTGTGAAAAGCAGTGTGCAAAGAAAACGGAGGGTTCACAGGCCTAGTGCATTACCTTTTAAAAAAAAAATATTGTTATAAATGAATTGGTAATATTCTCACAAATATTCTTCGGCAAAGACACTATTGTCAAAGGCACATCATGTAAAGAACAGCAATGTTCAGTCTGCACTGGATGATATCCGAAATGGGAGTCCTGGACCTCCAACTGACTAACGCGTTTCGGGGACTGTCCTGTTCCTTAGAGCAGTGTGCTTACAGTGAAGCACAGGGACACAGACACAATTAAAACAACACACAGTTAACTCTTTGATTTCTACGCATGTTATCCCCTTCCTGCCCAGTGCCATTAGTACAGTGTCAGTGCTTTTTTTTAGAACTAATCACTGTATTGGTGTCACTGGTGTTGTCAGTTACACCAAGTCTGTTCCCCCCAGTGTCATAATGCCCACCACAGTCCCACTGTAAGTTGCTGATCGCCGCCATTACTAGTAGGAAAAAAAAATATCCAGTATATATTTGTAAACGTTATAATGTTCACATAAACCAATTAATTTACATGTATTTAATTTTTTTAGAAAAGACATGTAGCAGAATACATTTTGGCCTAAATTTATGACGAAATTTTATTTTTTAAATTGTTTTACTGGACATGTTTAATAGCTTGTTTTAACGTGTTCCTACAGCTGCAGTATATATTATACTTATGCCTCCTTCTTTCCAATACATTTTTTCATCTGGGATTTATATATTATAGTTCCTCTAATTAAAGTTGTACTGTATTTACTACATGGATTTAAGTTAGACTGCTGTCATACAGTGAGGAATATAATTATTTGTTCCCCTGCAGATTTTGTAAGTTTGTCCACTTACAAAGAAATTAAGGATCTATAATTTTTATCATAGGTGTATTTTAAATGATAGAGACAGAATGTCAACCAAATATCCAGAAAACCACATGATACAAATGGTATAAATTGAGTTGCAGTTCAGTGAGTAAAATAAGTATTTGATCCCCAAGCAAAACATCACATAGTACTTGGTGGAGATAGCATTGTTGGCAAGCACAGAGTTAATGTTTCTTGTAGTTGGTTACCAGGTTTGCACACATCTCAGGAGGGATTTTGGTCCACTCTTTTTTACAGATCTTCTCTAAATCCTTAAGGTTTCTTGGCTGTCGCTTGGCAACTCGAAGTTTCAGCTCCCTCCATACATTTTCTATAGGATTAAGGTCTGGAGACTGGCTAGGCCACTCCGTGACCTTAATGTGCTTCTTCTTCAGCCACTCCTTTGTTGCCTTGGCGGTATGTTTTGGATCATTGTCATGCTGGAAGACCCATCCACGACCCATCTTCAGTGTTCTGGCTGAGGGAAGAAGGTTCTCATCCAAGATTTTACAATGAATGGCCCCATCCATTGGCCCCTCAATGTGGCAAAGTTGGCCTGTACCTTTAGCAGAGAATCAGCCCCAAAGCATAATATTTCCACCTGTGCTTGACTGTAGGGATGGTGTTCTTAGGGTCAAAGTCATCATTTTTCTTCTTCAAACTTGGCAAGTCGAGTTAATGCCAAAGAGCTCAATTTTGATCTCATTTGACCACGGCACTTTCTCACAATCCTTCTGTGAATCATTTACTTGTTCAGTGGCAAACTTCAGACAGTCCTGTACATGTGCCTTCCTAAGGAGGGGGACCTTGGGGGCACTGCAGGATTTCAGTCCATGGCGGTGTATTGTGTTACCAGACTGAGGACGATTGATGGTTATTTTGTTTTTCTTCAAGTGAATAATCGCTCCAACAGTTGTTTCCTTCTCAAAAAACCTCTTGCTGATGGTCTTGTAGCCCATCCCAGCCTTGTGCAGGTCTACAATCTTGTCCCTGACATCCTTTGACAGCTCTTTCCCCATGATGGTGAGTAGAGATGAGCGAATCGAACTTGGCGAAGTGGAATTCGTTTCGAATATTAGGAAAAATTCGATTCGCATCGAATCCGAATTTTAGCAAACTTCGGATGCACGAATCGAATTTTCCCCGATCAGCCGGCAAAAGTGTCACTGCAGAGAGCTCCGCTATTTCTGACAGTTCTCTGACAGTTCTGACAGTTCATTTACAGCGGTTGAAACATTGTATCTATTTGTTTCCATTTAGGATACAGATGTTTTTATTCGGAAATAAATAGATACAATGTTTCAACCGCTGTAAATGAACTGTCAGAACTGTCAGAGAACTGTCAGAAATAGCGGAGCTCTCTGCAGATACACTTTTTGCTGTACTGGAATTCTTCTTCTTTTCATTCTTCTTCTTCTTTTCATTCTTCTTCTTCTTCTTCTTTTCATTCTTCTTTTCATTCTTCTTCTTTTCATTCTTCTTCTTCTTCTTTTCATTCTTCTTCTTCTTTTCATCCTTCTCCTTCTTCTTTTCATTCTTCTTTTCATTCTTCTTCTTCTTTTCATTCTTCTTCTTTTCATTCTTCTTTTCATTCTTCTCCCTCTTCTTTTCATTCTTCTTCTTCTTCTTTTCATTCTTCTTTTCATTCTTCTTCTTCTTCTTTTCATTCTTCTTCTTCTTCTTTTCATTCTTCTTTTCATTCTTCTTCTTCTTTTCATTCTTCTTCTTTTCATTCTTCTTTTCATTCTTCTTCTTCTTCTTTTCATTCTTCTTTTCATTCTTCTTCTTCTTCTTTTCATTCTTCTTCTTCTTTTCATTCTTCTTTTCATTCTTCTTCTTCTTTTCATTCTTCTTCTTCTTCTTTTCATTCTTCTTCTTTTCATTCTTCTTCTTCTTCTTTTCATTCTTCTTCTTCTTCTTTTCATTCTTCTTTTCATTCTTCTTCTTCTTCTTCGTCGTGCCCCGTGACTGCCCAAATGAGTGAAGTGTGCGGTGATTCTAAGATCGACGGCACTCATCTGCATGTCATACTGACTGACAGTATTATTTCTCTTCCCCAGCAGACTCCAATGGCATTTAAATTAAAGGTACAGTGTTCTGCACTAATATAAGGGCTCTCTGAAGCCTAGAAACCCTTTAAATAAGTTAAATTCGCGGCGAATAAATTCGCATCGAATCGAATTTCTCCCGCAAATTCGGCGAATCAGCCGAATCGAATTTTTGAATAATTCGCTCATCTCTAATGGTGAGGTTTGAATGGAAGAAATATATTCTGTTAATGGGTGTCTTTTATACACATAATGAGTTGTTGTTAGGAGCACCTTCTTAAATGCACAGGACTAATCTGTGTACCACATGAGCACCACATTTGTATTATGTGGTTTTCTGGATTTTTGGTTGAAATTTTGTCTCTATCATTTAAAATACACGTATGGTAAAAATAAATTATAGACCATTCATTTCTTTGTAAGTGGACAAACTTACAAAATCTGCAGGGGATCAAATAATTATTTTCCACACTGAATCTCCATAGACTAATCTGCAATTTTATTAATTTCACATTCATATTGTGAAAGCTCCCAGCTGTGCCTTATTTACTGAGAAGTGGCTAATTACTACTGACCTTTTTGGTAGATGACCTGTGATTTCACCTTTATATTCTTCCGTCTTTGTTGATGTATTATTTATGCATTTCATTGTTCATTATTTCCAGGCCAACTGCAGACACTGTTAATATTTTCTTCATACAGCTATTGGAAATCAAGTTAAATATTGAGTTGCTGTTTACCAATAACAGTTGATCTTTGCGTTAATTGCTGAATATCGAGGGATTACAATGTGCTAGTAATTTGTTTTTTTTTCTTTTTCAGTGAAACCATCATGTTTCTTCATGAAATATTTCACCAGGGTCTGAAAGCCAGAATTACTAACTGGCCTACTTTAATTTTAGGTATGTGAGCCTGTTTTCTAATGCTGTTAATAATACATGAATGAGATCTGCCAAGTAGAATGGCTACTGCCTTGACGTTTGGGACTTGTGTGGCTTTTTGATATGATCATATCATTTTGAAGTCTTCCTTGGGTTAGTTGAATTGCATTACTTTTTTATCACTCTGAATTATATATCACTGATTGCTTCTCTTAATCACCAATCTGTTACTGAACTAGAAGTGCTAGGAAAAAAATGTTTTTAATATCTGGTCCTTTATGAATTGGTTTCATTGCTTGTAATCATTAATTCACTGCTAATATTTGTTAGGTCATTCATGTGTCAAGGTGTGTCCCAAAAGCTTTGATAATGGCAAGGTATACTGCTTTCAAAAGATAACTTGACAGAAAGTAACAGTACAACAGGGTGATTGTAATATAAAATTATTATTATTATTATACAAGACTTATATAGCGCAGACAGTTTGCTCAGAGCTTTACATTATCGTGGGAGACAGTACAGTAACAATACAGATCAATACAAGAGGGATTAGAGGGCCCTGCTCCTTGGAGCTTACAATCTAGGAGGGAGGGGATAGTGGTACAAGAGGTAATTAGCTGTGTGGGATGGAGTGGTAGGAAGAGTAGAGGATTCCAATATTAGCTGGGGTCGGGGTAGGCTTCCCTGAAGAGATGGGTTTTCAGAGTGTGCCTAAAAGTGAGCAGAGTAGGTGATAGCCTGATAGATTGGGTAGGGAGTTCCAGAGGATGGGTGAAGCCCTTGAGAAATCCTGGAGACGCGCATGGAAGGAGGAGACAAGGGAGCTAGAGAGTAGGAGGTCTTGCGAGGAGAGGAGAGTACGGTTTGGGTGGTATTTAGAGACAAGGTCGGTGATGGAATTAGGGGCAGTGTTATGAACGGCTTTATACGTCAGTGTTAGTGTTTTGAATTTTATCCGCTGGGCAATTGGAAGCCAGTGGAGGGATTGGCAGAGAGGGGTGGTAGATATAGAGCGGTTAGTAAGGTGAATGAGTCTGGCAGTAGCATTCATGATGGACTGAAGTGGGGATAGCCTGCGATGAGGTAGGCCAGTGAGGAGGGAGTTACAGTAGTCAAGGCCTGATATAATAAGGGAGTGAATGAGTTGCTTAGTGGTTTCCGGGGTTAGGAACGGTCGTATCTTGGAGATGTTGCGGAGGTGACTTCTACATGAGTTTGTCAGCGATTGGACCTGGGGCTGAAAGGACAGATTGGAGTCTAGGATTACACTTAGTACCTTGGCGTGAGGGGTGGGACTGATGGTTGTGTTGTTGATCATGATGGAGAAGTCGGGGGAGGGGACACGGGCTGGTGGGAATACTAGGAGCTCAGTTTTGGAAAGGTTGAGTTTGAGGAAGTTGGGTGACATCCAGTCCGATATGTCACTTAGTAGGCTGGTGATGCGATTGGAGACTGAGGGGGTGAGGGGTAGAGAGATAGATTTGCGTGTCGTCGGCATAGAGATGGTAGTTGAAGCCGTGGGAGTTTATCAATTGGCCAAGGGAGGAGGTGTAGATGGAGAAGAGGAGGGGTTCGAGGACAGAACCTTAAGGGACCCCAACAGAGAGAGGGAGTGAAGGAGAGGTGGCAGTGTTATAGATAACACTGAAGGAGCGCTGCGATAGATAGGAGGAGAACCAGGAGAGAGCGTAGTCTCTGAGGCCAACAGAGTGCAGTTTTTTGAGGAGTAGGGAGTGGTCAACCATGTCAAAAGCCGCAGAGAGGTCAGGTAGTAGGAGTATAGTATAGTGGCCATTGGTTTTGGCGGTTAGTAGGTCATTGCTGAGTTTGAGTAGGGCAGTTTCGGTGGAGTGTAGGGGGCGGAAGTCGGACTGTAAACGGTTGAGAAGGTTGTTGTCGGTGAGATGGGAGCTCAGGCGATTGTAGAAGTGTTCTAGGAGTTTAGAGGTAAATGGCAGTAAGGAGATGGCTCTTAAGTTGTTCACGTTGATGGGGTCCAGGGAGGGTTTCTTAAGTATGGGAGCGATGTGCGTGTGCTTTAGAGGCGAGGGGAAGGTACCGGTGGAGAGGGAAAGATTGAAGATGTGAGTGAGGGAGCATAGGATGGAAGAGAAGGGGGACCGCAGGAGTTGTGAGGGGACAGGGTCCAGGGGGCAGGTGGTGAGGCGGGCTTCAGAGAAAATCTTAGTGACCTCTTCGGTAGTAGTGAGGTCAAGTGAGCAAAGTGTTGAGGGGGTTATTGTGTGAGGAGTGCTAAGTGGGGTGGGTGTCTGAGCAGTGGCGACATCCCTACGAATTGCGTCAATCTTGTTTTTTGAGCTTTGTCCTACTGTTGAGTAGAAATACATGCTCATATTCTAATAAATCTAAGACCTGGGTTTCTCTTCTTCTAGAGGAGGAACATTCAAACCCCCCAATTCCTTATATAGCTGATAGAGTGTACTTCCTACAGTGTTGGTGTCAGGAGACCTATTGTGGCAATGGTACCCTAATGGCAGGAATATGCTTTATGTAGGTGGATAGACATGAGCTCTCTATCCATAGGGGTGTTAATGAGATTGACCTCTCGCACCCCAAGTCCCAGAAGCCATCAGATGTCCCGAGAATATCCAGCATCAGATTCTTTTGCAGCTTCTTACCTACTTATATGTGTAAGACGTATGTGTGATCGACACAATTCAGACTGGTGGTCTGACTCCAAACAGTCAAATGTTTTAAAGAAGAGACTGCACAGAGCAGGACTAGTTACCACAGTAAGGATGGCTGGAGGATAAGTGGAACATCTAATCCTAAAATATGGTGGATGGTGCCATATAAATACAACAAGTGTATTATGACTGACCTGTAGTGGGTAGTCATGTCCATATGGTGAGTTCTCTGTGTTGGTGGTGGAGGAGCACTGGAGAATAGCACAAGAACACAGGATTGGTTTTTGAAAACTGCACGGAAACATCCTTATTTTGTGTGTGTTTGATTAACGAACAATTTATGTCATCCACGTCGTGGTATATAATTCAGTGGACTTTATTTTTTATTTATTTTTTTCTCAAATATGTTTTTGGTTAATTATGCATTGTGATTTATGACATTTAATTGTAGTACATAGCGCTGTAAAGATTTATGTTTATGATTTAGAGTGTAAGAGCACTTTGATTGCAGCTGCTCTTGTGCATATGAACATTCTTCCTAGCACAGGTGTATAATATATCTTGACACAGTAGTATAGTGGTTAGTATTATGCAAGATTATTGGCCACCAGCTGCACAATCTAAACAAAGGTTGTGCAGGTTTCCTCCACGTGGCAGTTTCTTCCTTCAGTACAAAACATGGTTGAAAATTAACTAAGTTCCCCATTTTGATGTCAGCGTATCTGTTCTCCAGGAAGAGACCAAAAGTTCTCTGGACATTTCTCAATACAGACTATAAACTTCTGTAATGTTTTGTAACCATGATATGTTCATGTGTTGGTTTACCTTTTATGTTATGTATTGAAAATGTCAATATAATACACTGAACAAGAAAACTAACTTCTACTTAAAGTGGACCTGAACTCAAAATGTGAAGATTTTCTGTTTTATAGGGAACATGTAGATGTGCAGCACAGTAGCTAAATGGTTAGCACTTCCACCTGGTAGTACTAGGGTCGTTGGTTCGAATCCTAACCACAACACCACCTGCCTAGAGTTTGCATGTTCTCCCTGTGCCTGCGTGGGTTTCCTCCGGGTACTCTGGTTTTCTCCCACACTCCAAAGACATGCTGGTAGGTGAATTGGATCCTGTCTAAATTGGCCCTAGTATGTGTATGTATGTGAGTTAGGGACCTTAGATTGTACGCCCCTTGAGGGTTAGGGACTGATGTGAATGTACAATATATATGTAAAGCGCTGAGTAAATTGATGGCGCTATATAAGTACCTGAAATAAATAAATGTGGTATTATTGCCTAAGCAGCATACCAAAAAAATTTACCTTTTTAACGCCTCTCTAAAAATAGCACTGCATTTTCTGGTATGTGAGGGAGCCTAGGAAATCCTATGCCTACAGCCTACAGTTTTATAGCATGTATATTTGCAGGGTGAGATCTAAGGCCTGCTGCATATGATAGTCTCTGGAGATTGAAAGCGGAACTTAATTCTTTCATTCAACATTGATTTTTATTCTTTATGTTGCTAGCATTACTAAATAGATAGGAAGGTATATTATGTTTACTGCTTTAATTTTTATGTATATTTCTTCAGTTGCTTCCTGGTTTCTGGCCTAGGCCAAAATGATGTCATACATCCCAGGAAGGGGAAGAAGGGTTTTCTCAACTTAGCACACCCTCCTGCTTGCATGTCGGAGCTAAGGGTCGATGGATTCCAGAATATAAATTCTACATAATTTATCTGCCTTTATTTAAGATGGCTGCAGCTAGAAAGGCTAAAGGGTGTTTTTCAAAGTGATTTCTCAGCAAAGTAAAGCAAGGAGACATGGAGGGATGGGTGAGTTTACTTTGAATGTTAAAAATACTGTATATTAAGTCGCGTTTTCAGTTTGAGGTGCTTAGGTGCAGAGTAGTTCTGCTTTAAGAGAGTGAAGCAAAACCCTTTGTTTATTGAGAGTCTCTTGCACACAGAAACACAGTGTAGAACAAGACATGATAAGTCAATAATGGGGGAATGATCAGCTGAAGATAGACCTCAGACAATGCTATTGAACTAGAGCTTTGTCTTCTGCTGGCCTTTTGTTGGGCACAGGTTCCAGAGCTTAGTTCCTCTTCAAATTGACCTAGTCTGTGGGTCAGTCCCATATGGAAGAAAAATATATTTGAAACATATTTTAAAAATATTCTTCCAAAATATATTGCCATATATTTCAAATACTACAATTTTGGCCATATTTAATATATTTCAATAAAAATATATATACAGTATATATATATATATACTCCTCAAAAAACTATACTCTTTTGGCCTCAGAGACTCCGCTCTCTCCTGGCTCTCTTCCTATCTATCACAACGCTCCTTCAGTGTTACCTATAACGCTGCCACCTCCCCCTCACTCCCCCTCTCTGTTGGGGTCCCCCAAGGTTCTGTCCTCGGGCCCCTTCTCTTCTCCATCTACACCTCCTCCCTTGGTCAACTGATACACTCCCACGGCTTCAACTACCATCTCTATGCCGATGACACGCAAATCTATCTCTCCACCCCTCGCCTCACCCCTTCAGTCTCCGCCCGAATCACTAGCCTTCTGAACGACGTATCAGATTGGATGTCACTCCACCTCCTTAAACTAAACCTTGCTAAAACCGAGCTCCTAGTTTTCCCCCCCAGCCCATGCCCCCCCAGACCTCTCCATCACGACCAACAACGCCACCATCAGCCCCACCCCGCAAGCCAAAGTACTAGGTGTCATTCTAGACTCCAATCTGTCTTTTTAGCCCCAGATCCAATCGCTGACAAATTCATGCAGACTCCACCTCAGCAACATCTCCAAAATACGCACGATCCTAACCCCAGAAACCACAAAGCAACTCATTCAATCCCTTATCATATTACGACTTGACTACTGCAACTCCCTCCTCGCCGGATTACCCCAACACAGGTTATCCCTGCTTCAGTCTATCCTGAATTCTGCGCCCAGACTCACCCACCTCACCAACCGCTCCGTATCCTCCTCCCCCCTCTGCCAATCCCTCCACTGGCTTCCAATTGCCCAAGGGATAAAGTTTAAAATATTAACATTGACGTACAAAGCTGTTCATAACACTGCCCCAAACTATATCAACGACCTGATATCCATCTACCACCCAAAACGCACTCTCTGCTCCTCACAAGACCTCCTACTCTCCAGTTCCCTGGTCTCCTCCTCCCATGCCCGTCTCCAGGACTTCTCCAGGGCTTCCGCCATCCTCTGGAACTTACTACCCCAATCCATCAGACTGTCACCTACCCTCCTCACCTTTAGGCGCACCCTGAAAACCCATCTCTTCAGAGAAGCCTACCCAGCCCTCACCTAATTGCTGATCTCCTCCGCTCTTCCCACCACTCCATCCCCCAGAGCTATTTCCTCCTGTACCACTCTCCCCTCCCTCTTAGATTGTAAGCTTTTAAGGACCAGGGCCCTCGAACCCCTCGTGTATTGTATTGTATTGTTACTGTACTGTCTCCCATTATAATGTACAGCGCTGAGCAAACTATTGGCGCTACACAAATACTGTATAATAATAATAACAATCATATATATATATATATATATATATATATATATATATATATATATATATATATATACACTGCATGTTGAAATGTGTTTTTATTACAAAATATATGAAAAATATTTTTAAAAATAAATTTCAAATATACTGTATGTCTTTAAAAATACAAATCTACATTTTTGGAGTGCATTTTCAGATATATGTAAAAATATATGTTAAAATTACATTTATATGTTAAAAAAAATCAGAAGAATATATTTGAAATATATATATTTTTAAAAATATATATTTTTTTAATATATTCTTCTGATTTTTTTTAACATACAAAAAAGTAATTTTAACATATACTTTTACATATATTTGTAAATGCACTCCAAAAATGTAGATTTGTATTTTTAAAGACTTACAGTATATTTGAAATGTATTTTTAAAAATATTTTTCATATATTTTGTGATAAAAATGCATTTCAACATGCAGTATATATATATATATATATATATATATATATATATATATATGTATATATAATTTATTTATTGAAATATATTGAATATGGCCAAAATTGTGTGGGATAGAATATCACCATTACATTATCTTGTATGCTTCACTGATACGTATTTATCTTTGTTCTCTGTACAGCACTGAAATGTGGGTGAGCATTATATAAATATGAGAATTAACCTGTTTATGTAACAAGGCATTTGAACATAAAATTGAGATATCTTCATCAGATTCTGCTGCATAGGAATACCACCCCTGTTTAACAATGGATAATGTACAGCTGTTCATATTAGTTTTATGCATGTCTTTACAGGGGTCTTGTAGGGTTGACAATGTTTTTGGATGCTTCAGAAGCATTGCCTTGAGCAGTATAAACTGATTAATTTTTGTGGAAGAGAAGAACCGGTCTTCCTTGAGATGCTTTTATAAATAAGGTCCCTTTTGTTTAGATTTAGTATCCCTTTAAGGATAGGTGCTTTGAATGTAATGTTTTTGTGATCCAAGTCTCTCTTATGATTGCATACAACATATCATCTTGTGTTCCGTCACTGCTTTACTTTAGAGTATGCTATTCTTTCACAGCTGTTGTGAGGTATTTGAATTTTTACAGGGAAGGCTAAAAGCTTTCAGTATAGCTTTGACATGAAAGATAGGTCTGTTTATTCACAGTTTCTCTACTTTAATAGATGTCATCTTAGTAGATACTGCAAAGTTACTGCAGAGAAAACAGTCTAGTCTAGTGATATTTCAGTGTAAAATTTCTCCAGCATTACTAATGGGTAGGTGAACACTTTGTTCCTAACAATTCCTGTGGATGATATGCACAAGTCAGAAACACAGATGTCATTTACAAGCTGAAACAAAATTGTGGGCTTTCTTGTCTATCCCACACATATCTAACAGGATGACTCCTGACTTATAAATGAATTACAGGTTTTGGGGTTCCTTTGGACTACACAGTAGAAAATGTAGAGAAGCGTGTAAAATGCACGTTCTACCTTATCTCAAAAGTCAGTTGACTTTGACAAACAAATTCATAGGCTTGAAAATTAGTGGTAAAACAAAAAGTAAGCTAATGCAAACCCAAACCACTACATTGATGCATAAAGTGTTCATTACATAAAAAAGGGTGCTGAAACTATAGATTGGGTCTCCTCAAGAAAAACCCAGGAATAATACACTATGAATCAGCCTTTCTCAACCTTTTTACCCCAGAGGAACCCCAAAAATAATTTTGAGGTCTTAGGGAACCCTTAATCAAACGAATTCATTATGGGTAGTGTCAGGGCTCCCAGGTATGACCAGAGGTGTGTGACTGAAGCAGGGAAACGCAGACCTCAGATATGTTATAAACAATATAATTTATTAACACTAACAGTACAAACATAAACGCAGTGCAATACTAAAACATAATACAGTGCAAACAAACCAAACCAAACCACCCACAGATAACAGTATATACAAGCAAGCGTCGTCAGGCAGGCCGGGTCAATATCAATTGGGCAGGTAGGTACAGGGGGAGCAAGCGGAGAATAGTCGGGGTCACAGGCCAGGTTCAGCAGGTAGCAAGCAGCATAGTACAGAGGGTCAGACAGAGGAATGGTCAGGGTCACAAGCCAGGATCAGAGCAGGAGAAGTCAGCAAAGGAACAGAAACAGGATGCAGGACAGATACAGGGCCCAGGACAAACACAACACCAAGGCAGAGTCTGCAAGTCTGGCCAACCCTTAAATACCCCAGCATCATCAGTTCCAGGTGTTAGCTGGCTGAAAGGTTGAGTCTCTGATTGCTGGGAGCACCCGCTGGCCAGCCCTGGTACTGCAGATCAAAAGGCAGGTGAGTCCCACCATTGCTGGCCAGTCCATTCCTAACAGTACCCCCCCCTCAAGGAGCGGCCTCAGGACGCTCCAAACAGTCCTAGCTGGGCAAAATGTTCCACCGCCCGGGTCTGGCAACTGGCGGGATATCAAAGACTGGCACACCGGGCAGGACTCCGGGCAGCGGCACACCGGGCTGGACTCCGGGCAGAGGCACATCGAGCAGAGGCACACTGGGCAGAGGCACATCGGGCAGGACTCCAGGCAGAGGCACATCGGGCAGGACTCCGGGCAGAGGCACATCGGGCAGGATTCCGGGCAGAGGTACATCGGGCAGGACTCCGGGCAGAGGCACATCGGATTACCAGGCGAAGCAGCAGGCAGCGGGCCACCAGGCGGAGCGGCAGGCACCGGGCCCCCGGGTGGAGCGGCAGGCACCGGGCCCCCGGGCGGGGCGGCAGGCACCGGGCCCCCGGGCGGGGCGGCAGGCACCGGGCCCCCAGACGGAGCAGCAGGCACCGGGCCCCCGGGCGGGGCAGCAGGCACCGGGCCCCCGGGCGGGGCAGCAGGCACCGGGCCCCCGGGCGGGGCAGCAGGCACCGGGCCCCCGGGCGGGGCAGCAGGCATCGGGCCCCCAGGCGGGGCGACAGGCATCGGGCCCCCAGGCGGGGCGACAGGCATCGGGCCCCCAGGCGGGGCAACAGGCATCGGGCCCCCAGGCGGAGCGGCGGGCGCCGGACCCCCAGGCAGAGCGACAGGTCTCGGGCCCTCAGGCGGAGCGGCGGGCGCCGGACCCCCAGATGGAGCGATAGGTCTCGGGCCCTCAGGCGGAGCGGCGGGCGCCGGACCCCCAGCTGGAGCGACAGGTCTCGGGCCCTCAGGCGGAGCGGCGGGCGCCGGACCCCCAGATGGAGCGACAGGTCTCGGGCCCTCAAGCGGAGTGGCAGGTGCCGGACCCCCAGGCGGAGCGACAGGTCTCGGGCCCTTAGGCAGAACGACAGGTCTCGGGCCCCCAGGCGGGGCGGCGGGCACCGAGTCACCAGGCACAACAGTGGGCTCCGAGTCAACTGGGATGACCGCTGGCACTGGGTCAGACATTGGATCGTCTGGCTGGACAGCGGGCATCGGGTCACCAGGCATCAGGTCATTTGGCTCGACAGCGGGCACCGCGTCATCTGGCAAGGCAGTGGGCTCCGAGTCAACTGGTATGACCGCGGGCACTGGGTCAGACATTGGATCGTCTGACTGGACAGCGGGCACTGGGTCACCAGGCATCAAGTCAACAGGCACGACAGTGAGCACCGGGGCATCAGGTACCGGATTGTCTGGCTCGACAGCGGGCATCGGGTCACCAGGTATGACAGCGGGCACTGGGTCACCAGGCATCAGGTCATTTGGCTTGTCAGCGGGCACCGCGTCATCTGGCAAGGCAGTGGGCTCCGAGTCAACTGGTATGACCGCGGGCACTGGGTCAGACATTGGATCGTCTGACTGGACAGCGGGCACTGGGTCACCAGGCATCAGGTCATTTGGCTCGACAGCGGGCACCGCGTCATCTGGCAAGGCAGTGGGCTCCGAGTCAACAGGCACGACAGTGAGCACCGGGGCATCAGGTGCCGGATTGTCTGGCTCGACAGTGGGCATCGGGTCACCAGGTATGACAGCGGGCACTGGGTCGCCAGGCATCAGGTCATCTGGCAAGGCAGTGGGCACCGCGTCACCAGGCATTGGATCGTCTGGCTCGACAGCGGGCATCGGGTCACCAGGTATGACAGCGGGCACTGGGTCACCAGGCATCAGGTCATTTGGCTTGCCAGCGGGCATCGAGTCAACTGGCCTAATAGGATCGTCGGGCTGGATCAGTTCATCCTGCTGAGTAGCGGCATCAGGCTGAATGCAGGCATCAGGCCGAGTAGAGGCATCAGGCCGAGTAGAGGCTTCAGGCCGAGTAGAGGCTTCAGGCCGAGTAGAGGCTTCAGGCCGAGTAGAGGCATCAGGCCGAGTACAGGCATCAGGCCGCGTAGAGGCTTCAGGCTGAGGAGAGGCTTCAGGCTGAGGAGAGGCTTCAGGCCGCGTAGAGGCTTCAGGCCGAGTAGAGGCTTCAGGCTGCGTACAGGCATCAGTCTGAACCACGGAAGGCAGGCTCACCGGTTTGGATACTGGCAGGATGGTATTGGTTGGAAAGAATTTTCGCTTTTTTCTGGTTTTAACTACTGGAGCACTGCAAGTAAACGCAGGTCTGCAAACGAATGGAGCAGCTGGAGACAGAGAAGAACTGGAGGATGGAACAGGAGAGGGAGCAGTTGCTACAGAGGGCTTTTTTACAGGGTTAAAGGCAGGATAGGTGCAGCGAGTGGGAACAGGGTACTGACATGCGGTAGATAGCCAAGTATACTGGGCTGTAACTGGAGGAGCTGGTGGGAATACAGGAGTAGAGTTAGAAGCAGGACTGGGTCTTTGTAAGCTGACTGAGGCTGGGTGCAACAAATCTGTCCATGTCTGCAGTAGGGGTTGAACAAAGCTGAGTTTACACAAAGTCTGTCTGGTCAATGACTGCACTGCGTTTATACAATCTCTCAGTGTCTGTGGTGAACATGTGGAATAACGCTCCAGAAAGTAACCCATATCATCCTCTAATAACCACACCAGGGACTCTACCTGGTCTGCACTAAATGGTGGCAAAAATTCATCCCTGCATTCGGGGAAACCAGATGAAACCAACTCAACACAAACCTGAATCAATGGCTGCACCATAGAGAAAACTGTGCCCTGATCTACTAGAACATGAGCGAGCCGTATACATTCTAGCAGTTCATCCCGGGTATACTCCTTCAGAGTCTGATAAGCATACTCTCTGTCATCAAGCACTAGCAGAGATAAATACTCAACCTCATCTAGATCCATCCTTCCCATCAACAAGCCAAGATGGCTTCCCTGTGCAGCCACTTCTGGTCAGGATTGGCCTTGGTGTAATGTCAGGGCTCCCAGGTATGACCAGAGGTGTGTGACTGAAGCAGGGAAACGCAGACCTCAGATATGTTATAAACAATATAATTTATTAACACTAACAGTACAAACATAAACGCAGTGCAATACTAAAACATAATACAGTGCAAACAAACCAAACCAAACCACCCACAGATAACAGTATATACAAGCAAGCGTCGTCAGGCAGGCCGGGTCAATATCAATTGGGCAGGTAGGTACAGGGGGAGCAAGCGGAGAATAGTCGGGGTCACAGGCCAGGTTCAGCAGGTAGCAAGCAGCATAGTACAGAGGGTCAGACAGAGGAATGGTCAGGGTCACAAGCCAGGATCAGAGCAGGAGAAGTCAGCAAAGGAACAGAAACAGGATGCAGGACAGATACAGGGCCCAGGACAAACACAACACCAAGGCAGAGTCTGCAAGTCTGGCCAACCCTTAAATACCCCAGCATCATCAGTTCCAGGTGTTAGCTGGCTGAAAGGTTGAGTCTCTGATTGCTGGGAGCACCCGCTGGCCAGCCCTGGTACTGCAGATCAAAAGGCAGGTGAGTCCCACCATTGCTGGCCAGTCCATTCCTAACAGGTAGAAAGGTAAAAATGCCCAGTACACCAAAGGTCAATAGAAAGAATGTTAAAAAGATAATTGGTGTCATGCCACTGGCTTTGCCATGTGGAATTGGTCCTGGAACTAAGCAGGCATCATCAAATGAGAGGTCAATCAGCCACAGCTCAAGACATCCTTAGCAACCTTTGGAGAAACCCTAGAGTTGCATTTAAACTTGGTTGAGAATGGTTGTTCTAAATAAATAATAGGCATCACTCGAAACAGCTAACTTTTAAAGTTTCATAGATTTATGAAAGGAAGCATCATAAAAAAACAGTAAATTGTAGTACATCCACAGGATTTAACCACAGTTCCTCTATCTGACCAATGGCAAACTATCCACTACAAGCATCATATACTCTACATTTTCATTAGATTAGGTAGGAGCTCCAGGCAAAAAGTACAGCAAGTAACAAAAATTAATAATACCGGAAAAACCTTCAGGGCATGCGGACACTCAGGATCAGGTGAAGGTGGATCTCACTTAAGAAAGGAGTTTTTACTTCAAAACTTTGTAATTCCCACCTCCACCTGATCTTGAGTACCTGCATGCCAGCTGTAGGATTTTTTCTGGTATCTATACATGTGTATTGATGTTTGTTAATTACTGTACTTTAGGCCTTGATCTCCTCCCTGTTCTAATGAAAATGTATATGATGCTTGTAGATAAGTGTTTGCCTTTGTGGGGAGATCTTGTGTATGGCGATCTACTGTTATGTAGATATGAAGCTTCCTTTCATAAATATGACACTTGAAAAGTTAGTTGTTTGGAGTTCTGTCTATTACTTATTTAGATTGAAGATTAGACGTGCCATTCCGGTAATATAGGAAATGATCATTACCACAGCTGCTCACTCACTAGGATTTACCCAAAGTTACCATTTCAGGATTGGGTTGATGAACCTTTAAAGTTAATCATTCAACCCATATACAGTCAGGTCCATAAATATTGGGACATTGATGCAATCCTAACATTTGTGGCTCTATACACCACCACAATGGATTTGAAATTAAACGAACAAGATGTGCTTTAACTACAGACTGTCAGCTTTAATTTAAGGGTATTTACATCCAAATCAGGTGAACGGTGTAGGAATTACAACAGTTTGCATATGTGCCTCCCACTTGTTAAGGGACCAAAAGTAATGGGACAATTGGCTTCTCAGCTTTTCCATGACCAGGTGTGTGTTATTCCCTCATTATCCCAATTACAATGAGCAGATAAAAGGTCCAGAGTTCATTTCAAGTGTGCTTTTTGCATTTGGAATTTGTTGCTGTCAACTCTCAAGATGAGATCCAAAGAACTGTCACTATCAGTGAAGCAAGCCATCATTAGGCTGAAAAAACAAAACAAACCCATCAGAGAGATAGCAAAAACATTAGGCGTGGCCAAAACAACCGTTTGGAACATTCTTAAAAAGAAGGAACGCACCGTTGAGCTCAGCAACACCAAAAGACCCGTAAGACCACGGATAACAACTGTGGTGGATGACCGAAGAATTCTTTCCCTGGTGAAGAAAACACCCTTCACAACAGTTGACCAGATCAAGAATACTCTCCAGGAGGTAGGTGTATGTGTGTCAAAGTCAACAATCAAGAGAAGACTTCACCAGAGTGAATACAGAGGGTTCACCACAAGATGTAAACCATTGGTGAGCCTCAAAAACAGGAAGGCCAGATTAGAGTTTGCCAAACGACATCTAAAAAAGCCTTCACAGTTCTGGAACAACATCCTATGGACAGATGAGACCAAGATCAACTTGTACCAGAGTGATGGGAAGAGAAGAGTATGGAGAAGGAAAGGAACTGCTCATGATCCTAAGCATACCACCTCATCAGTGAAGCATGGTGGTGGTAGTGTCATGGCGTGGGCATGTATGGCTGCCAATGGAACTGGTTCTCTTGTATTTATTAATGATGTGACTGCTGACAAAAGCAGCAGGATGAATTCTGAAGTGTTTCGGGCAATATTATCTGCTCATATTCAGCCAAATGCTTCAGAACTCATTGGACGCCGCTTCACAGTGCAGATGGACAATGACCCAAAGCATACTGCAAAAGCAACCAAAGAGTTTTTTAACGGAAAGAAGTGGAATGTTATGCAATGGCCAAGTCAATCACCTGACCTGAATCCAACTGAGCATGCATTTCACTTGCTGAAGACAAAACTGAAGGGAAAATGCCCCAAGAACAAGCTGGAACTGAAGACAGTTGCAGTAGAGGCCTGGCAGAGCATCACCAGGGATGAAACCCAGCGTCTGGTGATGTCTATGCGTTCCAGACTTCAGGCTGTAATTGACTGCAAAGGATTTGCAACCTAGTATTAAAAAGTGAAAGTTTGATTTATGATTATTATTCTGTCCCATTACTTTTGGTCCCTTAACAAGTGGGAGGCACATATGCAAACTGTTGTAATTCCTACACCGTTCACTTGATTTGGATGTAAATACCGTCAAATTAAAGCTGACAGTCTGTAATTAAAGCACATCTTGTTTGTTTCATTTCAAATCCATTGTGGTGGTGCATAGAGCCAAAAATGTTAGAATTGTGTAGATGGACCTGACTGTAGATAAGGTTGCACTGTAGATCATTGGTTCTTATCCTAGAGTATGATTACACCTGGGGTAACTTGCAAATTTTAGGGGGTACCTCATGTGTTACTTCTAATATGATCATCAATATAGTCCCCTAGTACAATGGTCATAATGTAATTCGGGGATTGTATCTTCTAAAATCATAGTATGGGCACAATATAATGTAGATGAAAACTGTATCAGTTTGGGATAAAGAAGCAATGTGTATGGCACTTATTGGATGCAGTCTATTTGCTATGGAGCTAAGGAAATCATGCTGGAACTTTGGCCCCATAATAATCTGGCTTTGTGATTTCAGTGTTGGTAGAAAGTTTGGAAGGAAAAGGGGAATGCAGCAGGCAGATTCAGTATTTTTCTCCTAAAGCTGGCCATATACTAGTCAAGTTTTGTGCAAATATTTTGTTTTAAGAAGGTTTGTTTGATTTTCTAATCATTAGTGGAGTCAAATCAACATTAATTTTTTTACCACAGTTGTGGTAAAGTTGTCAATTCAAAGTAGTAGGATGGAAAATGTTTCTCAAATGAACAAATTTTTAACGATGTATGTGGTTTTTTGTTCAGATAATTCAATTAAATTCCAAAACTGAATGTTAAAAGCAAACAAAATTTATTGAGTACAACAGTCACAAAATGAAGTACTTGACAGAAAGAATGGGTGAACAGAGCACCTACATTTTTTTTAATGTATTCACTTGCTCAGTGTGAAGACTAGTGAGATGTTACTTGGTTGCTACTTACTTGCTAGTGAGTGAAATTCTGCAGTGTTTCAGGCCAGCAAGGGAGCGATTTCATTACAGTAGATGAATGCCTTACCTTGGGGAATTGCCTGTGTGACATGGCCCTTATACAGCACTTGACCATGTTGTATTTTAATGCACAGCACGGATGAAAGCTGTAAAAAGCAGGGGCACTTTTTAGAACTATGGACTATTGAACAGCTCTCATATAGCAAAGAGTGAATGACCGCCAAATAAAAGAGACCATGTCACGATACTGAAATTCTGACATCAGAAAGCAAGAACGATTTTTCAGGGCAAAAGCAATGGTGTTGAACCATGCCGGCAGCTGTGGTTTCATGCCCCACAGGCAGCCTAATTAACTGAACTGAATTTCAGATTTATTATCATTAAATATATTAGAAACATCTTTTCATTAAAATATATTAATACATGTAATCTAGAGAAATCTTACCATACATGATTGATTCTCTTGAAGAGGCATTACTGCTTATTCAGTCACTCAAAACCACTTCTCAGATCTTATTTAATCACAAAGCAGCAGCTTTCACTTATTATTAGCTGCAGTGTCCCAGCCGACAGCTCTTGTCCAGCTATACAGAGATTCTAATTGTTCTGCAAAGAAACACTTCTAAGAAGTAAACCTTGATTATCTACTGCCCAGTTTTTTCATACTTCTTTTTACATAATTTAAGCATTGGATTTTGCCTTTGTCTATTGGCTTATGAGAGTGTAAGTAACTTTTGGATGGGCGATACTTAAACTAAGCTCCAGCCAAAACTGTTTAAAGATAAATCCAGACACTTGCCAGATAAATAAATTTGCCTCATCTCTCCAAAGCTGGTAAAGGATCTAATTATTTTGTTCTAGAGGATGAGATAACATAGAGCATTACTTTCCTTAATCCAGGGTTACATGGTCTTCCTCCCCACTGATTTTTCACTGCTTTCCTTGCCAGTCTCTGACTGGTCTTTATCACCACTCTCTTCATAAGGGTTGTACTGTCAGATTGTGACATGTATCAGCAGCTTTAAGGTTTATGACGACAGGGTGTTCTAGTCAAAAGCTGCACTTTTTCTATTAATACACACGCAGCCGAAAATGCAGCGCAACACAAAGCGGATCAAGTGCAGCCGAGGCTCCCGTGCACAGCGCTGAATGAAGATCGGACTCAGGTAAGTATTATGTTGGGCTGTGAGGTAAGCTACACACAGAAGGTTTTTTACCTTCATGCATAGAATGCATGAAGATAAAAAACCTTCACCATTTACAACCACTTTAATTCAGTTAAAAAAACTTTCTGTGTAGCTACCCCCCAATACCTACCTGAGCCTGAAACTGATCCAGAGCTGTGCATGAGAGCGGTTGTCTCTGCTCTCTCCTTACAGTTTCAGATGCTGCAGAAACCATTGGTCTGCACTAATGCCCCCATAGCCAGCAGTTTGCTATAAGGGTGCCAGCGGAGGAGGAAGAAGAAGAGGATTGGGGCAATTTGTGCAAAACCATTGCAGGTAAGTACAGTGCTCAGCATAAATGAGTACATACCAACATATTTGTCAGAAAACCTTTACTTTCTTTTCAGAATCAACATTTTCTATGGGACACTATACTACAAAATACTCCCACAAATGCGGACCATTGATTGCAAACAAGATTTATTAATTTGCACACACAAAAATTTTTTAACTAACAAGTTTATTCAAGACCATGTTGCAAAAATTAATACACCCCAATGAAAGTCTTAGGAGCAAAGCTAAATTGTAGACAACAAAATCCTAATTAACAAGAATTCAACTGCAGGTGCATCTAATTATTCATTAAACAGGTGTCCAGCAGGCAGCTGATTGTAAAATGGGCATTACTTAACAAAGAAAACCCCTTCCCATTTCATGCTGTCAGCAATGGCACCACATGGTAGAGAAATGTCACAAGGTCTGAGTAAGAAAATGATTTCTTTACACAAGAAAGGTGAAGGCTACAAGAAGATCAGCAAAGCTTTACTTATCAGTCAGAGTACTGTAGGAAAAGTGATACAAAAATTTAACACAGATGGAACTGCAACCATCTCACAAGAGACATCCAGGCCATCCATGGAAGTTAACACCTCGACAGAAGCGTCTTCTGATGAGAAGGGTTTAAGAAAATCACCATGGAAGTTCACTGCAGTTAGTTAAAAAAGTAGAAAGCCAACCTATGGTGATTGTTTCCCATGACACAATGCAGCTTACACTTCAGAGAAATGTCATGTCTGGATGTCGTCCATGAAGGACGCCTCTCCTAAAGCCCATGCACAAAAAACTTGCCTAGAATTTGCCAGGGCCCATGCTGAAAAAGAAGATTACTTGGACTCTGTACTCTGGAGTGATGAGACCAAGATAAATGTTTTTGAAACTGATGGCTTCAAAACTGTATGGCGTTTCAAAGGTGAGGAATACAAAGAAAAATGCATGGTGCCTACAGTGAAACATGGTGGTGGCAGTGTCCTTCTGTGGGGCTACATGAGTGCTGCTGGTGTCAGGGAGCTGCATTTCATTGATGGTATCATGAATTTACAGATGTACTGCTCTATATTGAAAGAGAAGATGTTTCCATCACTCCATGCCCTTGGTCGTTGTGCACTTTGCCAACATGATAATGATCCAAAACACACATCTAAGGCCACTGTTGCATTTCTGAAGAAGAACAAGGTGAAAGTGATTCAGTGGCCAAGTATTTCTCCTGACCTGAACCCAATCGAACACCTATGGGGAATTCTGAAGACACAAGTTGAGCATCACTCTCCTTCCAGCATCTAGGCTCTAAAAGAGCTCATCATTGAAGAATAAAAAGGATAGATGTCGCCAAATTGTTCATTCCATGCCTAAAAAGACTTGGTGCTATCCTTACAAATCATGGAGGTCATACGAAATACTAGATATCTTGTAAAATGTATTCATTTTTGCACCAATTAATTTGAGTAAAACTGGAGATTTTGTAATCTAAGTTATATTATTAACTTTGCTTTCATGTAATGAGCTAAACAAATGTTCTATAAAACTCAGTTTTGTAAAAATTTTGAGAATTGTTCTTGTGTTCCTTGAGATATTGAATAAAATCTTACTTTTCAAAAGGGGTGTACTCATTTATGCCGAGCACTGTATACCATGTTTGTTATTTTAAGAAAAAAAATGTACCTATGCAGTCACCGTAACTCACTTCTATACGGACAGACAAACAGCAAAGTCACAGACAATTAGAAAATGTCTTAAATATGTTATATTGAAATTCATCCAGGTCAGCAGGGACCGGCCATGATTTGATCCATTTATGGGCAAGCTGACTGTACCCAAGTTGATCTATCGATTGGGTATAACCAGCCTGTCAGATTTAACTATGTCTTGCCTTACAGTCAGGAGTATATGAATTGAAAAAAAGAGCCATGTGCAGTGTCTTTTGCATCCTTTACAGCTGTATTTTACAACTAAAGCACTATTGCACTTAAGAATTCTCATTGACAATGCCACCAAAAATTGTCATCTGGCATGCGTGGAAAATGGAAAAAAAAAAACCGACATGACTTTTTTTTTTTTAACTTGAGTTAGCTCAGCTTACTTTGCAGGGTACACATTGACATTGACACCAACACTTCTGGAAGTGAATTCATTAATTTACTTTAACTGAAAACTGTATGTAAAAAGGACACATGATGGAACAAGGGACATAGGGATTAAAATCTGAACAAAACATTTGTTCTTTTAAAACTTAGTGTCTAGTTATGCTAGTTTTATTCCAGTTTTATTTTTGTCAAAGTGTTTGTGCACAATTATCAGGGTATTGTTAAGCAGCACATGTGGAAAACGTTGCATTGCCTGAACAAAACCTTTGCAGATAATCACATTCAATTTTAATGATAGCTTTTAAATGATAGATTGTTCTTGCTTTGATGGGATTATTTTGTCTGGTGTTTCATGGAATTATCTTGAAGAAAATGTATAGTGGTTTAAGCATTGTATGTAGCATTTTAATATTTTGAATTATTCTTCATGGCACATGAAAGTGGGTGGGATAAATTAGGTAGCAAGTGAACATGTTGTCCCAGAAGTTAATGTGTTGAAAGCAGAATAAAATGAGCAAGCGTAAGGACAAGGGCCAAATTGTAATGGCCAGATGACTGGGTCAGAGCAACTCCAAAACTGCAGGATGAAAAACCGGCGAAGCGTCGACAGGGTCATAGGCAACCCAAGCTTATTGATTCATGTGGGGAGCAAAGGCTGGCTGGTGTAGCAATTGATATTCTGTCTCTATCATTTAAAATACACCTATGATAAAAATTACAGATCCCTCATTTCTTTGTAAGTGGGAAAACTTACAAAATCTGCAGGCGATCAAATAATTATTTTCCCCACTGTAGCGCTGCGTAGCCACAGACAGGCCAAGTTGCCTACTACTGCTCCCTGTAGCATGCTTTCAGCCAACACTTCTTCAAATTGAGAGGCATGTGAATTTAAGTCCTGAAGCTGCAGTGTTGTCCCTTGCTTCTGTCCTGCAGAAAGCGATAAATTAGTCATGTTCATTAATGGACACAATGTGGAGGCCACCAGGGCATAGTACAATGTGGAGGTCACCAGGGCACAGTACAATGTGGGGGTCACCAGGGCAGGGCAGAGGGCAGCATAGTACAATGTGGAGGTCACCAGGGTACAGTACAATGTGGAGGTCGCCAGTGCACAGTACAATGTGGGAGTCAATAGGGCAGAGTGCACAGTACAACGTACAGGTAACCAGGGTACAGTACAATGTGGAGGTCGCCAGTGCACAGTACAATGTGGAGGTCACCAGAGCACAGTACAATCTGGGGGTCACCAGGGCACAGTACAACCTGAAGGAGGGTGCCATACCCAGAGGATCTTGCTTCCTGATACAGGTATGTGCTATGGCTCTGCCCTTGTCCCTTCCTTCCCAGCATTCTGCATCACCACACAGCAATTCCCCTTTTGATGCTGTGCTCCAGTTGCTCTCTGACTCCCCTCTCCCCCCACCACTCTGCTTCACTGCCATAAGTGAATCTTCCCTCCAGATCCAGCCATCAGCCATGTGCTCCGGCGGCTATCATCTATCGATCCAGCCATATGCCATGTGCCCCATCAGCTCTCTGCACTCCGCACCTCCCAATCCAGCCATCAGTCCCTTGTGCCATGTGCTCCAGTGGCTCTCAGCTCCCAATCCTACCATGTGCCCCAGCGGCTTTCTGCCCCGCCGGTCTCGACTCCAGCTATCATCAGCCCATCGTCATCATAGCTGCTGTGAGGCACAGTGCAGTGGGGGTGAGAAAGCCACTGGATTAGTACAGTCAGAGTACAGCTCACCTTCCAATCCTCCCACATGCTCCCAATCTCTGGTCAGCACTGCCATATCACACATCAGTCACCTTCTTCAGCTCCAGCACACTGCACTCCTTCCAGCTTTTAGGAGCTGGAACTACACAAGAACCATCGGGTATCAATGCACATTGACAGTGCTGACTGTTGTCACACATTATAAACAGCACTTTCAAAACTTTTTGACTGGTATTCATCCACCATTATGTTCTATTGCGGTGGAACCCCTGGGGGCCTCTTGTGGGACCCCAGTTGAGGTACACTAGTTTAGGAGCTCAAAATTTCTAATGATGGAGGCATAAGGTGAAGGAAATGTAAGGCCCGTGAGCACAATAAGAAAATTGTGTGAAAGTTTCCATACGAGGAATGATCGGTCAATTATCTGTTCATTAGTTTTCAACAGCAGATTCTGACTGTTTAGACAAAAAATGAAAAACAGAAGTGCAAACTAGAACATTTTTATCGTACGTGAACACAGCATCTGATTTTCGTTCAGTGTGTACCATAATCATACAGAAATAATCAAAAATAAAAAAGTGCGCATGATCAGGAGCAAATAACTACCCTATACTTCCTTTTCTACTACGTGTGCCTACATTTGCCTTTGTAAAAAAAAGTTAATATCATTCCATCAAGTCAATATCGATGTCCGATTTGCTCAAAGTGTGTACTATTCATTAGACTCCATGTAATGTCCTATGATGTAGGATAAAGAAACTTTGACAACTGATTGGTAACTATGACCAAGCTTGGCTAAGGTTAAGGCAAAGGTAGTAATCTGTCAGAGGCTGGATTGGGGCTGGGAGGTAATTTTGAACCTAGATAAACAATATCACCGACAGGCACTTGGGGATTGATGATGGCTAGAAGTCATGTCACCAGTGGTTGGCAAAGGCATGTGTGGGGGGCCAAGATCTGGATGTTTCTGGTCTTTACCAGAGCCACTGGTGGTGTGGATAAATTTGACCTGCAGGGCACGCCCAAGATTCAGCCTTTGGGACAACCTTGATGATGATGATGATGTAAAGGAGAAACAGAAACTGACCAAAAGAGAATGGTAGAAGTAAAGAGACAAGGAAGAATGAGCAGGGCCACAACAGACTAGAGGCAGACAGGGAACACTTAGCTCTACTAAAAAAGATTAGCAAAACAAGCTGGAGCGCAAAAGCAAAACAATAGCAGAGCTGGGGAAGTAGAATAAGGCAAATGACAGAGTAGCATAGGAAAGGAAACAGTTAACCGATGGGAGAACAAACACCAGAGCAGATTAGACTGATCAGATTTAAAGACAGGAGGCAGCATTACCTTCAAAAATCGACAAAGACAAAGCTAGGCAAAGCAAAGCACAGCACATATTTGAGGACTATAAGCACAGGAGGTACAGCCCTGGCCAAAAGTTTTGACAATGACACAAATATTAATTTTCACAAAGTCATATGCTTCATTGTTTTTAGATCTTTTTCTCAGATGTTACTATGGTATACTGAAGTAAAATTACAAGCATTTCATAAGTGTCAAAGGCTTTTATTGACAATTGCATTAAGTTTATGCAGAGTCAGTATTTGCAGTGTTGACTCTTCTTTTTCAAGGTCTCTGCAATTTGCCCTGGCATGCTGTCAGCCAACTTCTGGCTACATCCTGACTGATGGCAGCCCATTCTTACATAATCAATGCTTGGAGGTTGTCAGAATTTGTGGAGTTTTTTTGTTCACCCACCTCTTGAAGATTGACCACAAGTTCTCAATGGGATTAAGGTCTGGGGTGTTTCCTGGCCATGGACCCAAAATGTTGATGTTTTTCCCACTTAGTTATCACTTTTGCCTTATGGCAAGGTTCTCCTTTATGCAGTAAAAGTCATTGTTCGTCACCAAACTGCTCTTGGATGGTTGGGAGAAGTTGATTTCGGAGGATGTTTTTGTACCATTCTTTATTCATGGCTGTGTTCGTAGGCAAAATTGTGAGTGAGCCCACTCCCTTGGCTGAGAAGCAAACCCACACATGAATGGTCTCAGGATGCTTTACTGTTGGCTTGACACAAGACTGATGGTAGCGCTCGCTTTTTCTTCTCTGGACAAGGTTTTTTCCGGATGCCCCAAACAATCGGAAAGGGGATTCATCAGAGAAAATGACATTACCCAAGTCCTCAGCAGTCCAATCCCTGTAACGTTTGCAGAATATCAGTTTGTCCTTGATGTCTTTCCTGGAAAGATGTGGCTTCTTTGCTGCCCTTCTTGACACCAGCTCATCCTCCAAAAGTCTTCGCCTCATTGTGTGTGCAGATGCATGTACACCTGCCTGCTGCCATTCATGAGCAAGCTCTGCACTTGTGGTGCCCTGATCAGCTTTAGGAGATGTTTAAGAGATGAGGTGCTAGCTTTCTTGGGCACCATGAAGTCTTCTTCACAACAATTAAACCTCTCTCCTTGAAGTTCTTGATCATCTGATAAATGGTTGATTTAGGTGCAATCTTAGTAGCAGCAATATCCTTGCCTGTGAATCCCTTTTTGTGCAAAGCAATGATGACTGCACGTTTTCTTGCAGGTAAATTAATATTTGTGTAATTCTTAAAACTTTTGGCCAGGGCTGTAGACACTGGGAACACACATTCTGATCAGGCATTGAATGAGCAAGAGACAAACAGACCCACCCCAAAGCGTATCTAAGCTCAAGAACCTAAATTTAATATATTGCAGCTTACCAGTTCTTACATATGGATGCTGCATTGGTTTTATTTTTCAGGCTTGTGTTCCTTTATTTTCATTTGTTTCTGCCTGTACCACGTGTCCTCTCTTAGGGTGACAAAACTCACTCAATGTGCTGTATATCTGACGGAGCAGCATAGTCACCCTAGGACAAAAGGTTTATTAGGATTACAGGTGTTCTGTAGCACACAGAGAGAACTGAGAAAAATGCTAAGGAAAATTGTAAAAATGTAGTGAGCGCTCTCAATAATTAGCAGCTGAACATTCAAGGAAAACGCATAAAAGTCCCAAGAAATATATATATACAAAAATGCAGCGCTATTAATATATCATGAATGGTAATAATGAGACACAGTCCAGTAAAAGGTGCTCGTTGATTCCCGGTGCAAATGATAGAAATGCGCACTAACCAGAAGCGTATAGGTAATGGGAAAAATGCTAACTGATAACATCCAGAGGCAGAAAGCACAGGATGTTATCTCTGGATTTCAAGCCGGATTAGCAGTTTTTTTTCTTTTTTGCATTTATTGAACAGATAAAATGCTTGCTTGATATAGGTCCCGATACTAAAATGAACAACCTGTTGCTTGTAGCACCATGTTGACGGTTACTGATAGACTGAGCTGTGAACCTAGACATGAGAGTCAGCAGTACATACCCTATTTTAAACAGAGATGTGTACAAACTACAAAATACTTGCTGCCACCTATTTGTATTATTTGGTTGTTATAATGAACGATATCTGGTTACTGTTTGATATTTGCTGACATCTACAGGACGTTTTGGGTAAATACAGTTTATTTACTGATGTGATTTGGTATTTCCCTCTGCCCTCCCCTCCTGTTTAGTGTTAATTAGCTCATTCGTAACTAGACCCCTCCAGTTTCTTCCATGTTCTTTCAGCCAGTGTGCTTCACAAAGACAGAGCTTAGAAAATCATCTGTACTAAGGGAGTTTAACATGTACAGTCCACTATTTTCCACCGCCTATATTCCCATAGGCTGCAATTATACATATGTTGGGTCATCATGAGTACATATGTCCTGATATGATCTTGACAGATTGATGTTATGCCATATATTGTGATGTATTTTCTTTCTCATTGGTTGTGCGTTTGGCTTCATGATTTATTTACCTTTTTTGTACCTTGTGGATATGCTCTACTGTATAATAATTTCTATAACAAAAGAATGCAAAAGAAAAAAAAAGTAAATACTTTGTTATTATTATTATTATTATTACTACGAGTTTATATAGCGCCAAAGGGTTTGCTCAGCGCTGTACAATAGGGGGGGACAATACATGGCACAGTACAACAAAGACAGACAGCGTACGAGGGGTAAGAGGGCCCTACTCTTACGAGCTTACAATCTAGGAGGGAGGGGGTAAAGGTACAGTAGGAAGTGGCTGGGGGGGATGAAGTGGTAGGAGGAATGAGGGAGGATGGCCGTTAGGTGAGGGTGGGGTAGGCTTCCCTGAAGAGATGGGTTTTGAGGGAGCGCCTGAATGTGAATAGAGAAGGCGACAGTCTGATGGATTGGGGCAGTGAGTTCCAGAGGATGGGGGAGGACCTGGAGAAGTCCTGTAGTCGTGCATGGGAGGAGGAGACCAGGGAGCAGGATAGAAGGAGGCCCTGTGAGGAGCGAAGGGTACGGGTAGGGTGGTACCTGGTGATCAGATTGGTGAGGTAGTCAGGGGCAGTGTTGTGAACGGCTTTGTAGGTCAAGGTAAGGAGTTTAAATTTGATGCGTTGGGCAATCGGGAGCCAGTGGAGGGAGAGGCAGAGGGGGGTGGCAGAGGTGGAGCGGGTGGTAAGGTGGATGAGTCTGGCAGCTGAGTTCAGGATGGTCTGGAGCGGGGAGAGCCTGCACTTGGGTAGGCCAGTGAGGAGGGAGTTGCAGTAGTCAAGGCGTGAGATGATGAGGGAGTGTACTAGAAGTTTGGTGGTGTCTGGGGTGAGGAAGGAGCGGATCTTGGCAATGTTGCGAAGATGGAGCCTGCATGTGTTTGTGAGTGATTTGACATGCGGTTGGAGGGAGAGGTTCGCGTCAAGAATGACGCCAAGGACTTTGGCTTGCGGGGCGGAAGTGATAGTGGAGTTGTTGGTGATGATGGATAGGATGGGGGGGGGGGTGTGGGCAGGGGGAAAGACGAGAAGCTCGGTTTTGGAGAGGTTAATCTTGAGGAAATGTAGCGACATCCAGTCTGAGATGTCATTTAGGAGGTGAGTGATGCGGGCGGAGATAGTGGGGGTGAGGTGAGGGGTGGAGAGGTAGATTTGGGTGTCGTCAGCATAGAGGTGATAGTTGAAGCCGTGAGATTGTATAAGTTTGCCCAGGGAGGAGGTGTAGATGGAGAAGAGAAGGGGTCCAAGGACAGAGCCTTGGGGGACCCCAACAGAGAGGGGGAGGGAGGGGGAGGTGGCACCATTGTAGGTGACACTGAAGGAGCGTCGGGATAGGTAGGATGAGAACCAAGAGAGAGCAGCATCTCCGATGCCAAGGGAGAGTAGTTTATTAAGAAGGAGGGGGTGGTCAACTGTGTCGAAGGCCGCAGAGAGGTCCAGGAGAAGGAGGACAGAGTAGTCGCCCTTGGCTTTGGCGTTGAGTAGGTCGTTAGTGATTTTGAGGAGGGCAGTTTCAGTGGAGTGTAGGGGACGGAAGCCGGACTGTAGAGGGTCAAGGAGGTTATTGTCAGTAAGGTGGGAGCTTAGGCGATCGTAGACTAAGCGTTCAAGGAGCTTGGAGGTGAGTGGCAGCAGGGAGATGGGTCTGAGGTTGTTGGGGTCCGCGGGATCCAGGGAGGGCTTTTTGAGGATGGGGGTGATATGCGCGTGCTTTAAGGGGGAGGGGAATACGCCAGTAGAGAGGGAGAGATTGAAGATGTGGGTGAGGGAGCTGATGAGGGAAGAGGGGGGTGACCGGAGGAGTTGAGAGGGGATAGGGTCCAGGGGGCAGGTAGTGAGGCGGGCTTTTGAGAGGACTTTGGCGACTTCCTCAGTAGTGACAGGGCTGAGGGAGTGCAGTGCGGGGGGGGTTATGGTGGGCGGGGCATTGGGAGAGGAGGGGGGCAGTGCGGTTGTGAGGGCAGAGGAGGGGGGAGATGAAGGGGTGACGGGAGCGAGGAGGCTAGGTGGGGAGGTAGATTGCAAGTTGACGATGTCCTTACGGATAGCGTCAATCTTGTTGTTCTGCAATTACCTGAAGTAATATTGCAATAGAATCAATTTCTTTGTCTTATTAAAGAGCTAAACTGCCTGTGGATAGTGCCAAGTCAGCATTGGGTCTAAGGAGGTATGTCAATGCATAAAGATGTATTTGAAACAGAACAGGCTCTACATACCCCAAGGCATGAAAAAACACAGCTTTCAGACCTTAACTGGCACTGACACATGTAGAAAAATATTGAAGTTTGCATATTCTCTTGCTCAACTGTAGCTTTATTATGTAAAATTATGCACAGGTAAAAGGAACCAACAGAGGAACTTTGATGCCTTTTGCACAAAATACGTATTCGTAAGGAATATTTCATAAAGTGATTATGAATAAGCACTTTGTGTAGAACGTGTCAAGGTTCCTGTGTTGTTGATCCTTTGCCTGTGCTTACCTTTCATACAGTAAAACCTATGGTTAACCAGGAGAACTATGCAGACCTAGGCTGCACTGACACCTGCACATTTTCTGAAGGCATAGCAAAATGCACCAGAAAGCATGTTTTGCTGCCCATTTCCTAAATTTAATTAATTGATTGTTAATGGCACCCCAAAGCAGTTAGCAGATGTGCCTTTTGCCGTGAGACAGACGTGCTACAACCATATCAAAATGCTCAATTCTCTACGCTAATATAGGTTCTGGAGCTTCTTTGGAATGTTTGTCAAACATAGGGCAGCCCATTTAAGTTAATGGCCTGCCCTATGCACGTCACATGAAAACGCACCAAAAAACACAGTAGAAGAATGTGATTTTCCACTGCACTAGGTATGAATGCAGCCTTATCACTTAGGATTTTTATATGGAGATGTACCAGGTTCCGTGTTGCCACTCCCCTTTCCCCAAGTGAAATTTACTGTCAAAATTTACAAACAGCCCTCCCAAAATTTACAGGACTCACAAAATTTACAAACAGCATCAATATTTATTTATTTGCTGACCGAGCCACATTTGTACTGACACTTCAAAACAAGTAAATAAAATGTCCGTTTTAAGTGCAATTATCAATATTTAAATTACAAGCATAGAGCTAGTGCTATTAGCAATTTGTTTAAGTTATAAGAAAAAGTCACAAACCATATGTCTCCATTTCCATGAAGGTCAGGTTAATATAACCCAGCCATTTTGTCACCTGCATCCAGCTGGAGAGATTTTTCACTTCAATTTCAGTCCTGTAGACAATTAGCCACCAACACAGAAATACAGAGAGGGGAAATCCCATGTGGCCACAAACATCAATAAAATAGATGCCCCCTCAATTTCTGTTCTGGATTTGGTGGGATGGCAAACAGGATAAGTGGAGGGTGAATCCCCCCAGCTGGAGCACAGAGACGTCATTAAAAACTGACATAGAAGTTACCAAAGAGACATTAATACTTAATGCATTGTTCAAATAACAATTTGCAGCAGTTTTCAGTCAAACAGGTGTCCCCGTGTGAGGGTTTCCACTCTCCACCTGTTCCACAGTTTACACAGAAAACCATTTAGGCCTGGTGTGGCTGCAACTGTAACCAATATTTTTAGAAGTCAAACTGCTTTCAGTGGAATAGGTGTCCCCATGTGAAGGTTTCCCCTCACCACCTGTTCCAGTGAAAACTGTGGCAACAGACCACTTTCTGCAGAGTGAATGCACTAAGGTAAGAGGGGGTTACTGATATAAACGGGAACCTTTATATCAGTGTCCCTCCTTACATCAGTGACACCCTACCCCTCAGACTGGCATGGCGGCTCTGTCACTGACCTCCTCCCAGGTGCGCCATGCAGGGCTCAGTCAGACGTTCCTCTCCGGACTTTAGCTTGATGACTCTGGTTTCTTCCTATATTCTCCTCTCTACAATCCACAAATGTCTGACTCCTGTGACCCCCGCTCTTGATTCCTCTCCAGACTCCCCCTTGGAGACTGCAGACATGATACAAGAGATGGTCAGAGACTGCGGACATATTACAAGAAATGGTCAGAGACTGCAGATGTGATACAAGAGGTGGTCAGAGACTGCAGACATGATACAATAGATGGTTAGAGATTGTGGACATGATACGAGAGATGGTTAGAGATTGTGGACAGGATACAGGAGATAGTTAGAGGCTGCGGACATGATACAGGAGATGGTTAGAGGCTGCGGACATGGTACAGGAGATGGTTAGAGACTGTGGACATGGTACAGGAGATGGTTAGAGGCTGTGGAGTGCGGACATGATACAGGAGATAGTTAGAGGCTGTGGACTGGATACAAGAGAGGGTTAGAGATTGTGGACATGATACAAGAGATGGTTAGAGGCTGCGGACATGATACAGGAGATGGTTAGAGGCTGTGGACATGATACAGGAGATGGTTAGAGGCTGCGGACATAATACAGGAGATGGTTAGATGCTGCAGACATGGTACAGGAGATGGTTAGAGGCTATGGACATGGTACAGGAGATGGTTAGAGACTGTGGAGTGCGGACATGATACAGGAGATGGTTAGAGGCTGCAGACAGAATACAGGAGATGGTTAGAGGCTGCAGACATGATACAAGACATGGTTAGAGATTGTAGACATGATAGAAGAGATGGTTAGAGACTGTAGACATGATACAAGACATGGTTAGAGATTGTAGACATGATAGAAGAGATGGTTAGAGACTGTGGACATGATACAAGAGATGGTTAGAGATTGTGGACAGGATACAGGAGATGGTTAGAGTCTGCAGACATGATACAGGAGATGGTCAGAGACTGAGGACATGATACAGGAGATGGTTAGAGGCTGTGGACAGGGTTCAGGAGATGGTTAGAGGCTGCAGATGACTTATAGTAGATGGTTACAGGCTGCAGGCAAAATACAAGAGATGGTTAGGGGCTATGGACATGATTTTGTTAAAATCTCACCACAGGCTGTGCCTGGATGCCATGGCAATGCTTTTTCTTTTCTGCAGCAGCGTCTCTCCCGCCTCCCCATCCAGTCCTGGACTGGCTGTTGTGGACTGTGAAATGATTAAAAAATACAGCAATGATGTCACCGGCTGTGTGCTTGTTCCCCCTCACCTGAGTCCAGCCGAGTTTGCCCGATCCCGGCCCTGCTTCAGCACTGCGCACATGTGTAAAGTCAGCTGAAGACTTTTTTTTTTTTACGGACAGCCGCTGTTAAAATTACGATGGTTAAAAATCAATTGATTACGGACTGTTTGTAAATTTATGGATGGTTGGATGGTTGGCAACCCTGACCAGGTGGACTAGTTTCCACTTCTCTACTTTGTAATTCCCCATTCAAGTTCCCCATTGTGTAAAATGGGTATACTGCATGGGAGTAAGATAGTTTTTTTATGCAAAGGCTAACATGAGAATAAGATGACACTCAGGGGTTTATTTACTAAAGCTGGAGAGTCCAAAATCAGACTCCCTTCTGCATAGAAACCAATCAGCTTCTAACCTCAGCTTGTTCAATGAAGCTTTGGCAATGAAACCTGGAAGCTGATTGGTTTCTATGCAGAAGGGAGTTTGATTTTGGACTCTCCAGCTTTAGTAAATAAACCCCTCAGTGTTTGTCTGTATCTCATTAGATCTCTCTAATGCATGCAATCCACTTCATTTTTGTGCAGATTCTTCTAGATGCATCTTTGTGGACACCACAGTATACAAGACCAGATAATTATGTTTCACTCCATCCGGATTAAAGGCCTTGTGTAGATTGTCCATTCATATAGTTTGATGAGAATATAATTACCCAAAAAGGAGTGCAGAAGAGTATATCCCAAATAATATGTCTAAGGATAGAAATATAAATATCTATGATGCATTTTGTTGTCAATGCGGTGACTTTCTTAAGCTGGCTTCTGTTACGTCAGAGCTCTTGAGAAATTCACTGTACAAGTGGCAAAATGTGTCGCTAATAATAACATTTCTATCCTTAGTCACATCTTTTGGGATATACTCTTCTGGATTCCTATGTGGATATACATATTTTTTTTTCATCAAACTATATTTGTGGACAGTCCGGACAAGGCCATTACACTTGATGGGATGAAGTATAATCAACTGGCTTTGGCTAGGTAGCTATGAAGTGCCATGAAGTGTAATGGATAGCAATTTTTACACATTTGGATGGTATACCTAATGTCTACACCTTGCTTTATGAAGACACTACTTTTCTCCAATATTGCTGTAATAAGCTGGACTTGCCTACTATCATATGTCCTCGAAGCATACAACTCTAATCCTCTGAAGAGGTCTTTTTGCTGATGGCTTATGTGACCCAATATGCATTTACAGCACAAGGAGTGATACCATGTTGTGATGTCTGCTATTGAATTTCCTTTTCAGTTTTTCATCATACATTTGGGAGTGTGCTTCCATGCGAGCATGTTTACTGATTTATGCAGATGTGCACACCATATAAGAAGTTTATCCCTCTTGATCTGTCATGTAAGATCCAAAGGCCAAGTGGGCAAGTTGAAGGAACTTACTTAGATGGACATCTGTTTGACTAATCATTGCAGTCCAGCTTATTCTGATTCTGGAACTTTGCTGTATACCCAATTAAGCTATGCTGGTTGCCGTGCATCTATTAGGCCATTGATGCACTTTGAATTTGTCTTTACTTGATTATTTTCTAGCAGAGATGATTACACTTTTATATTGTTATCTATAGGTTGGTGCTTTTTGTGCTTATATTTGGAAAATGAACTAATGAATAGTTCATCATTTTTGGGGACTGTTTCTCGTTTTTGCGCTCACTATAACCGGGTATGTCAATTGCTTTATAAATCACACACAATTTTGATTTACAGTAATTTCATGTTTTTTTCATTAGAATTAAAAAAGATGTTATACTTACCTGCTCTGTGCAATGGTATTGCACAGAATGGTCCCTTACCACCTCTTTTGGAGTCCCCCACAGGTGTTGTTTGCTCCTTCTTTATCCAGGTGCCCTCATAGCAAACCCTGTGCTATGGGGACACCCATGTGGGTGCGCTCCTGAGCTGGGCTGTATGCTTCTGTACACACAGCATGGCTTGGCCTAGCCCTGCTCCTTCCTCACAGGATTTGACTGATGGCAGCAGCCTATGGCTCCTGCTGCTTTCAATGTGTTTAGTGAGAGCAGGAAGAAAGACCAGGACTGCTGCAGACATGCCAGCACTGATTCATTGGAGGAGTCAGGTAAGTGTTTGTGGGTGGGCACAATGACTAGTAGGATATTTTCATTCCTTAATACTAGGAATGCATTAAGGTAAAACATATTTAAACCAGGAGTATTGAAGGAAAATCCATGGAGGTGTGATCTGTGTTTATGGAGTATGGAGGGCAGAATCATATTTTGTGTGATGATTCAGATTCATCACTTCACAGCCCTCTTCTTCTATATCACAAACCCATCAGTGTCCTCAGTCCCCCACTGCACATCACAGTTTCCCCTTCACAGTAGGGTTCTCAGGCCCCCTTTGCATCACCCCCTCCCCCTTCATAGTACTGTTCTGAACCCCTTTGACATCACAGACCTCCTTTATTCAGAGCAGTGTCTCCAACCCCCCCCCCCCCCGCTTCAGATTATCACCCCCCCACCTCCACAGTAGTGTCCTCTGCCTCTTCACATCACCCTCCCAATAGTGTCCTCTGCCCCCTTCACATCACCCCCCCCCCCCACATAACTGCTCCCCTTCACATCTCCCCCCCATTGCCCAATTACAGCACTGCCCTCCTTCACATCTACCCCCCCCCCCACACACACACAAAAACACAGAGCACTGCCATTTTCATATCACCCCCGCCCCCCCATTCTTTACAGCCATGTCCTCTGTCCCCCTTCACTCTCCTACCTTACAGTTCTGACCTGAGGGTGGGAGGAACAGCAGCACTGGATGGAGGGCGGGAATTGCCGGGGTTCATGTTTTTGTTGGTTATGTGTTATAGAAGACACTGGTAATGATAGCAGAATTCAGGCTTTACTTGTGTGGCTTAAGTTACAGACATACAGAGCACATTTCAGCAGACTGTATAACAGCAGACTTATTACAGACTCATTACTTCCTGAAGAGATGATAGAGAAGAAGAAAGAAGCAGCAAGTTTTACACATACACAACTAGTAACCTTTAGCGTACAGTGCCATCTACTGGTCAAGTGATATTACCACAGAATACTGTATATAGTACATTATAGTACATGCTGTTGTATTCCCAACAGTTTTCATATTAACCAGCTGGTATTTGTTTGCTAATACCACCCTGCATCCTAGCAAGCAATCATCTGCTGGTTTAGACTTTAGAACCACTTTAATGTCAGGAGCCTTTTGATCATAATTGCTGAGTAAATAATTCTCTTTGGTTCCCTCCAGGGAATGTGGTAAATATTTATTAGTTTATTAATTGTTTTTAGCTATGGTTAGGGTTTTGGGGGATCAATCATGCAAATAAAGATATTTTTGGAAAATTTACTTATTTTTGTTCTTATATTTATGAGTTTTTGTGGGATACCCGAAGCTCTTTATACACTGTTGATTTCATTTTTATTGTTTTGGTGTCAAGGTATTCCCACTCTTTTCACCTTCCTCCTTCCTCTTTTTTTCTAGGTGGTGGGGATTGCGTTGTAGTTGGGACTGGATTTTTCTGTAGCGTTATACATAATATAGAACTGACAGTACTGCCTTCTGTGTGTAGTCTAGCTCCTACATTTGATCCCTGTAGTGGCATTTCTTCTTGTACTCTTCAGAAAAAAGTAACATGGCTTCACAGAAAGGAGAAGGAGTTTTATCATGTCATGCTTATTGGCAGAATTATAATTTCACTGTCAGAACTGCACAGTAGTAGAACAAAAGTGTATGAGTTTTAGACATAAATGGAGTGTTGTATGACAGTTCATATTAGGCTGTTTGAGCTGACCAGAGTAATATAAATTCAGTTCATGACCACATTCATATATGAAAAAAGAGTGTTTATATATAAGGGAGCTCAAAAAGATATTTCTAACAATTTACGATGTATAATGTATAGCTTTGTAAGTGCTATGAGATTCTTTTTAAGATTTTCTGTGTAGCTGAAGTAGACATCTATCATTTATACTATCAGCCATTTCAAGTTGACATTTTTCAGCACATGAAAGACGATGGAAACGTTTTTTTTTTTTTTGGTAAATTCTTTATTTTATAAAACACACGGTAACAGTACAGAGACCATGAAAAATAGCCACATCTCCAAGAAACAAGCAGGTATACAGAGGAGCAAAAAACAGAAATGATGATCTTACATTATCAAACGCCACGTACTAGCTCCACATAGAGACCCGAATGTCCTGGCCCAGTCCTGGAGATTTACTGTATGTATGCGAGAACAAATCAAGGGTCTGGATAGAAGAAAGCTTCTGTACCCCGTCTTGCATTATTAATGTCCTGAGGAAAGGGCCGTAAAAAGAACAGGACTGACAGAAAGAGAGAGAAAGCAAGCAGAGAAAAAAGAAAAGGAGAGAGAGAGAACAAAAGGCGGGGAGGAGCATGGGGTATACATAAAGAAAGGAGGGATTCCATTCATTTCTACCCCCCTCCCCAGCTACACAGGGTCAGCAGTGCCATCTTCAGAGTAGAGAAATTTGTGCCAGTAGTACAATTTTTTGAGAACTTTTTCACGTAGGCCTTTCTCTGTGGTAATTAGGTCTTCCATCTCATTGATTTCTGTGACATTTCTCAACCAAACAGAAATGGGCAATGAATGCGTCTGTTTCCAAAAAAGTGGAATGCAGCTCTTTGCTGCAGTGAACAATAATGCTAGAACCAAGTGTCTGTAGGACTTACCAGGATAGCTGTGGTGGTGCAGTAGGAAAAACGCAGGGTCCCATGGCAGCTCATGATCAGTGAATTTCTGTGATATATGGTGAACTTCTGTCCAGAAGGACTGCAGAGAGTGGCAGGACCAGAGGATGTGAAGTAGAGACCCCATCTCCTCTCCGCAACATTAACAGGCATTGAGGGAACATCCTATGTATCCTGGCAGGTGTGAAATACCAGCGCATCAGCAGCTTAAAGCCTGATTCTTGGTATCTGGAACAGATAGAGGTTTTGTACGTGAACAGTAGAATTGGATGGAAACATTTTAATTTGTCATTGTTGGTATAATGGGAGAGGTTTAGAATCTCTGTCCTGTTTTATCTGTTGCTGCAGCAGAGAGCTATGGAAAGTACAGATCTACAGAATATATAAATATAAGAGCAGGGAGATGCTTGCACTGCAGGTGCAGCTTCCTCTCCAGCTGACCCTCAGAAGTACAGTGAGCAGCACAGCAGTGATAACACCAAATCTCACCTACAGTCTAGACTAACAGAAGCAGGAGTGGGCAAGATATTCCTTAGAACAGAAGTTCCCAAACTCTTCAGCTAATTGACCCCTTCCTGAAATTTCAGATTGTTCATTGACTTCTAAACATATATTATATAAAAATAATTGAATAAATACTGCTTGAAATAATATTACTACGTAAATGACAATAAAAATAGATGAACATTAATGTTATTGTGAATTTTGTTGACACTGCCTCTTGCAATTGGCAGCTGCTATTATGGTTTTTACACTGCTAAATTTTTAACAAATGTAAATGAGCTTTTTGCCATTTCTATTAATATGGGTGTATTTACTATCTCTCAAAAGGAGTTTGAGGTGGAAGAGTACGCTTAGTATGGAAGGGAAAATGTATGTATGTCCTTCCTGGAAAGGGGGCTGTGGAAGGTCACAGACCCACAACTCAAAGCTGGTAAACAAGACCAGTAACAACACTCTGGTAGAGAAATATTAAAGGAGAACCATGGTCAAAGGTTTTTTGGCTATATTTCTTCTATGGATCCAGCCAGATGCTTGGACCGGCAGCTTGCTCAGCCTCTCAGCGAGCAGCAAGAAGACTAAGCCATCTGCTCCCAACCCCCTGCACAGCCCGATGCTCAAGTGAACACTGGAGGGGCAGAGTAGAGAATGATGACTGACAGTCACCGTCTCTATTCTCAGAGCAGAGAGGAGAACTGAGTGATCAGGGTCTTTGATCACTCATAATTAGTGTAGAGGCAGCAAGGGTCATGCATTTTTTTTACAAATCCCATACTTCTCTTTTAAGACTGTACTTGCTGGTGGCTGACCATCCGATCCTTGGTAACCACCCACCTCACCTTCAGAGCTAGGGTCTGGTGTGGAGTTCCTCAGAAACCTCAAAAGAATAACTAACCCAAACTGACCTTTCATAATTTAGCAACTACCTATTGGACCCCAGCAATTTAATGACCCCCTTTTAATTCCAGATAATTCATCAACCCCTTTGGATAGTCTTGTTGAGCCTTGGGGGTAAATGTTTACTACTTTGGGGAACCTTGCCCTTGATAACCTCACATATGCATATACAGGCTACAACAGTGCTAGGCAGAGTCACATGCCCGGAAGTGCATTACTATTTTTACGAAGAATTGAAGACAAAAGGTTAAATTTTTAGGATACTGCTTATGAAAAATTAAATATTTAACAAAGCAAATCTTCACTTTTTGAGATCTACTTTAATATCAGTTTACTTGCATTGCTTGAGCTGTATGTACATTAGTTTACGTCAATGCATTTTCAATAAAATAACCCAGCCAAAATGCATCTGCTTTAGTGTAGAACATAGGTAAATGTGTTCCATGTAGAAACATGCAGCTACACACTATGTGACCTACCCATGTAAATGAGGAATGTACCGTAACTCAGGGGTTAGTTTGTATTAGGAGGTGCTAACCTGGTCTGCATCTTGTAACCTCTGTCTGCATTCCTGTCATTTTACTCATTTTTTTATACTTTCTTCCTTCAAACAGCTGACTTGTTTGATATTCTGCTGCCGATGTTAAACATCTACCAAGAGTTTGTTCGAAATCATCAATATAGTCTGCAAGTGCTGGCAAATTGTAAGCAAAACCGAGACTTTGACAAACTTCTGAAGCAATATGAAGCCAATCCAGCCTGTGAGGGGAGGATGCTGGAAACTTTCCTCACTTACCCCATGTTCCAGGTATTTTCATTTCACCAACATGTTGTGTTATTGCAGTCACCAAAGGTTTGTTTTTAAATGTAGTCGTCAGGTCGATATCACTTGTACCTAATGGTTCCTGTCCTTTAGACTCTAGTATAAAAAACATGACATTTTTAAATTTGAAGATATATTGTAATCCCCAAATAGTCAATTAACATAATTTTAGAGCAGCTAATATGCAAAACTATTATTTAACACCCTGACCAACTAAAGGGTTGACTTACTAAAGGCAAATAGATTGTGCACTTTGCAAGTACAGTTGTTCCAGAGCTTAGTAAATGTGGTAAAAGCTCTGCTGGCTTCCATCATCCAATCATGTGCAAGCAAAAATGCAGTTTTTTTAATTCTGTGCTCGTAATTGTGTATTCATTGTAAAGTAAAGCTTTGACTCATTTACCAAACTCTTGAACAACTTCACTTTGCACAGTCTTTTTGCATTTTCAACCCCTATGTGTCTGAGGCCATTTTTACAGTGCCTTGAGAAAGTATTCATATCCCTTGAAATATTCCACATTTTGTCATGTTACAACCAAAAACGTAAATGTATTTTATTGGGATTTTATGTGATAGACCAACACAAAGTGGCACATAATTGTGAAGTGGAATGGAAAATGATAAATGGTTTTCAACATTTGTATTCAGCCCTCTGAGTCAATGCTTTGTAGAACCACCTTTCACTACAATTACAAATGCATGCCACACTTTTCAGATATTTATTTGTAAAAAATGTTGAAATCCATTTATCATTTTCCGCTCCACTTCACAATTATGTGCCACTTTGTGTTGGTCTATCACACAAAGTCCCAATAAAATACACTTACATTTTTGGTTGTAACATGTCAAAATGTGGAACATTTCAAGGGGTATGAATACTTTTTCAAGACACTGTACCTCTACATCATTCAGACTGAATAAAGCAAAGCAGAAATACTCTTACTAACCCATATGAGCTGAGCTTTCTTTAATTTCATTGTGAAAGTATGGTGAGGCTGCATATGCAGCAGTAAGGTAAGAAAAAAAAAATATATATACATATACAGTGGGGATCGAAAGTTTGGGCACCCCAGCTAAAAATTTGTATTAATGTGCATAAAGAAGCCAAGGAAAGATGGAAAAATCTCCAAAAGGCATCAAATTACAGATTAGACATTCTTATAATATGTCAACAAAAGTTAGATTTTATTTCCATCATTTACACTTTCAAAATAACAGAAAACAAAAAAATGGCATCTGCAAAAGTTTGGGCACCCTGCAGAGTTAATATCTTGTACTGCCCCCTTTGGCAAGTATCACAGCTTGTAAACGCTTTTTGTAGCCAGCCAAGAGTCTTTCAATTCTTGTTTGAGGTATCTTTGTCCATTCTTCCTTACAAAAGTCTTCCAGTTCTTTGAGATCTCTGGGCTGTCTGTCACGCACTGCTCTTTTAAGGTCTCTCTATAGATTTTCAATTATGTTGAGGTCAGGAGATTGTGAAGGCCATGGCAAAACCTTCAGTTTATGCCTCTTGATGTAATCCCCTGTGGATTTCGAGGAGTGTATAGGATCATTATCCATTTGTAGAAGCCATCCTCTCTTTAACTTCAGCTTTTTCACAGATGGCATCAAGTTACCATCCAAAATTTGCTGAAATTTTATTGAATCCATTTTTCCTTCTACTCATGAGATGTTCCCTGTGCCACTGGCTGCAACACAACCCCAAAGCATGATTGATCCAACCCCATGCTTAACAGTTGGACAGAGGTTCTTTTCATTAAATTCTGTGCCCCTTCTTCTCCAAACGTACCTTTGCTCAAAAAGTTCAATTTTAACCTCATCGGTCCACAGAACTTGTTTCCAAAATGCATCAGGCTTGTCTATATATTAATTTGCAAAGTTCAAACGATGATTTTTGTGGTGAGGTAGTAGAAGAGGTTTTCTTCTGATGACTCTTCCATGAAGACCATATTTGTACAAGTATCTCTTTATAGTGGAAAAGTGTACCACAACTCCAGTGTCTGCCAGATCTTTCTGGAGGGATCGTGCAGTCAAACGTGGGTTTTGAATTGTTTTTCTCACAATCCTGCGAGCTGTTCTGTCTGATATTTTTCTTGGTCTTCCAGATCTTGCTTTAACTTCCACTGTTCCTGATGACTGCCATTTCTTAATTACATTCCGAACAGAGGATATTGAGATCTGAAAACGCTTTGCTATCTTCTTATAGCCTTCTCCAGCTTTGTGAGCGTCAACTATTTTCAGTTTCAGTTTTCTAGACAACTGCTTAGAAGAACCCATGGTGCTGATTGTTGGGGCAAGGTCAGATGAGTCTGGGCATTTAAAACCTTTGAGATTGACATAACCTGGTCTTCCCAGATGATGATTGAGAACAATCCATGACACTGGCAGGTCTCAGCTTGGCAAAGGGGGCAGTGCATGCTATAAATTCTGCAGGGTGCCCAAACTTTTGCAGACGCCATTTTTTTGTTTTCTTTTCTTTTGAAAGTGTAAATGATGGAAATAAAATCTAACTTTTGTTGACATATTATAAGAATATCTAATCTGTAATTTGATGCCTTTTGGAGATTTTTCCATCTTTCCTTGGCTTCTTTATGCACATCAATACAAATTTTTAGCTCGGGTGCCCAAACTTTCGATCCCCACTGTATATATATACCAGAAGGTCACCACCCTAAGTGAAAGTATGCAAAAACTAAGAGAAAAACAGGGAAATCTAGGGTGACTATGTATACACCGATAGGTCACCCCAGATGTCCCTCTTTTTTCTCCTTGTTTTTCCATGCTTTCTTTTGTTTTCCTGATTCACAGCTGCTCCAAAAACATGCAGCAGTGAAGAATTGGATGCGCATAAGAGAAATAGCATTTCTTCACAATAACTTGGCAGCTTGAGACCTGAAAATTCCTTAAGCAAAGTGTTTCCAGATAGGGTTGTAGTTTTCTAAATTTTAATATTTTCATGTTATGTGGTCTTTCTAGATAAAAACAGTGCTTAAAGTGTTACTAACCCCACAACAGTAAAATCAGTCTGTATATGCAGTAAAGCATGCTTGCTATACTCACTGAGGAACCTAAGGGGTTAATGTTCTGCATTGTGTAAAAAGGATGTTTCTCTTCTCTGATCCTCCCCTTCTTCTACTGTCTCCAATCCATCAGCTGATAGAACACCTTGGAGACAAGCTGCACATGCTCAGTTTGGTGTATATGGCTAGAGAGGTTTTCTTTCTCTCTTGAGAGAGTGCATATGATCAGCACGGGGCCAATCAGCACTGTCCATACAGAGGGTCAGGGGTCCTGCAGCCTCATAGGACAATTAGGGGAGAATGAAAACTCCTCCTACAAGCTTTATCTGGTGTTATGCTGGACAATGATCAGCACCGGGCCAATCAGCACAGCCCAGACAGAGGTCAGGGGTTCTACATCCTCCTAGAGAAAACTCATCCTACAAGCTTTAACCAGTGCTTTGCTGATAGAATTCACAAGACTGCTCTAACTGCTGATGAGAAAAGGTATTTAGCAGTTTATATTTACTAAAATAATTGCATTTCCATGTTGTGTGTACTGTGGGAGACCAGATGTAGTGAATGCAGGGTCCTGGGTTTAGTAGTAACACTTTAAATACATTGCTGCTTTAAGCAGACATTGCAAAACAAATTATGAGGATTCTGTAGGTGAACACTGACATGCCGAGATTCTGGTGAGACAGTGCACATATAGTAGTGGCTCTAGGGAGTAGAAGTTACTCTGTTCACTCAGTCCTAACAGATTGGATTGCAAGATCTTGCTCTCTCTATGACCTCCGTGTAGACTATCTTGCAGTTAATCAATACAAGCTGGTCTAGCACTGCCAACAACCTGTGATTGGATACTGAAGAAGCAGCAGTATACACTTTGTTCTCCCCTCCTGCCAGGAAGCCTCTAGTGATAGTTGAGCAGCACTGTGCAATACAATAAACCTAATTGGTTAGTAGTCCTACCCTTTTCTGCATGGAACTTATAAATGCGTTCTATGTGAAATGCATAATGATTTTTAATACATTAGTAAATTTGTGAAACTGTTCTTTTTATATCTGCCTGGAGAGCAACATGAAGTAGAACTAAACTGTGAGCACCACAATCTGAAAACACTATATAATTAATTTGTAATATTTAAAGCAAACCCACCAAACCCTTCATGTCTCCATGCTTTATTTTTTAGAGAAATTGATTTGAAAAACACCCTCTTTGCATTTCTAGCTGCATCCATCTTGAGTAAAGGCAAATGATTCATTACTTCCTGGAATCCATCTGCCCTCAGCTCAGGCAAGCAAACTCACCCAAACTGTATTTGAGCACCACAAACTGAAAACACTATGTAATTAATTTTTAATATTCAAAGCAAACCCATCAAACCCTTCATGGCCCCATGCTTTATTTTTTTGAGAAATAGATTTGAAAAACACCCTTTTCGCATTTCTAGCTGTATCCATCTTGAGCATCTTGAGTAAGAGCAGATGATTCATTTAGCATTCACTTCCTGGAATCCATCTGCCCTTAGCTCAGGCATGCAGACAGGCGGGTGTGCTTAGCTGAGAAAACCCCTCCACCCTCCTCCAGATGAAAGATAAAAGTGCCTATGAAAAAAAGGTTAAAGCAAATAATTATAATATACCTTCCTATCTATTTATTAATGCTAGCAGCATAAGGATTAAACATAGTTAATGTTGATTGAGAGAATTTAATTTCACGTTAAAAGGATGAATTACAATGTTCTATTGTAGGTTTTGCACTTTGCATGTCAACATTATCACTATAATGTTACAGATCAAGCTCAACCAAGTCACTGTAAGCAGCTTTATTCCCTATAAAACCTGCATAAAATATTATTACCATGCTTGTAAACACTAGTCTTAGTAGCATCAGATGTAGGAAGGAAGCATTTTAACAAAGCACTTAACATAAATCTGTCACAAACCTGAGCAAATGAAATTAGGTGTATAAATGAAAAATGCACCAGCAAAGCTTACCCTTAGTATTACCTACATGTCAAAACAATCAGCTGATTTTGAGAGATAGACAGCTGTAATTAGATGCAAATCTTGAACTTTTCTATATGGCTTCATTCACACTTCATGATTTGGATTCGTGGGTAGAGTCGCAGTGATTCTGCCCACAATTCCAAATCGAATGGTAATCATTGCGCAATGTGCTTTTGGGTGCCAATATCCTCCAAACACTATGTGATTCTGCCTGTGCAGATAAGAGATGACTATAGGGGAAAGCTTTGACCAAAATTGAATAATGCCCCTGCTATAAGCGTAGACCATGCTTTCTCAACCAGGGTGCCTTGAGGTTTCTCCAGGGGTGCCTTGGCAAAATGTCTAAAAATTTCCCAAAATTTGTATAAAAGCCAGCGATGGAACAAGCTTGCCTTTTAGTTACACAAAGCCACAGGTTTTCATTGTGCACCATTATGACCTTCTAGTGTCGGTGTCCTGACAACCAATGACATCAGTTGATGAGGATATCAGCTGCCTGCACAGCATCCTAATTTGACCCTCCCCTGCTCTTCTCCATCAGTGCTGGGGTGAAACATTTTTTCCCATTTTAGAATGCGGTGCCCTTTTAAAATTATGGAAAGTTTGGAGGAACCCCATTTTAGAATGGGGTGCTTCCAGACTGTCCATAATTTTAAAGGGTGCCTTGACTGAAAAAAGGTTGAGAAATACTGGTGTAGACCATTAACATACTAGACCTCATGAAACCTGACCTGAAAACTTCCAGGATGTTGCTAGGACGTTGCTAAGAGAGGCCAAGATGTTACTGGCCACAATCGCAGGAGTGAGCTCTATCTCTTATTCATACCGCCTTACATGAGATTTCTTCCCCCGATGCCGTAGCTCTGAGCTCAATGATTGAGAGCTTGCTTCTGTGATGGTGATGGTGATGGTGTAGGAGAACAGTAATTGCTGGGCCTCTTTAAGTAACGTCCTGAGAGTTTTCAGGTCAGGCTTCATGAGGTACATAAATGGCCTAACACGTACAGCAGGGGCATTATTCAACTTTAGTAAAAGCTGCACAGTTTGTTTTTATCTACAGACGCCTCTTATCTGCATAGTCAGTTTTTTGGTAAAGGTATCCTAACCCTTTAACGCACCTGGGAGTTGCTTGAATATTTGTAAAGCCGGCCACAATTATGTTTTGCTTGTCAAATATTTTGTAAATGCTTGTTAGTTCTTAGACTTCTGTTTTCAAGCAACTACAAAATAGTGTTTAGGATCCTAAAGCTGAACTGCAGGCAGACTGCTAAATACCTGAAATATATACTATATATGCAAGCTGTTTTAATTGCCAAAGGATATGAATTTCTGTTCTTCCAGTCCTGAACCTTATACAGTCCAGCCAGATAACACAGCGAGACTGGTGACCCATCACCTCCCTGGCGCAGCTTATGATTGGATAATGAAGGAGCAGCAGCAACAGGCTGCTCTTTCCTGCTGTCAGCATGGCAGGGCATGGCTTTAGAGCACACTTGATTGGCTGCCACTACTGCCCCTCCCTTTCCAGGGTGCAGCTTTACAGAGGATCACAATAAGCTGATATCAAGACAAATTTAGATATTCACACTATTGCATTAAAAAATACATTTAATATTTTTAATGAGTACATAACTGTAAATATTGGTGGGTAATTAATCTGCTTGGGTTCTTTTTATATATGGCTGGAGTTCTGCTTTAATGTAAGTGAAATAACATCTATATCCCTTGGAATGGCACATTACTTAATTCATTAATTCATTCATGCAATAGCACATTTATTAAAGTTGAAGCAAAGAGAGAACAGCAATGCTGCTTATGGTAACAAGCAGAGTTTTAGTTGTATGTCTCTATCTACACAAGAACAATGATTATTGAAGCCACCTCCAGGTATCATAAATCAGGACTACTATATCGGCTTTCAGTGAGGTCCTTGTATATTTTCTGTGTGTGTAGCTCAGGGACATTGAATGGACTGAAGATGCCATTTCCGGTTCCATTTCACCACAGGGAGTCCTTGGCAGCAAACATTTACAACCTATTTTAATTGTCTGTTGAACAGATAAATACATGTCTTTCACGCAATGAGGCATGGCCATGTGTAATTATTGGTTGGTTGGCAAACAAATGGCTTATGTTGCTATGGTTACAGCATCGGAAATCTTGTGTATGGATACTTTAATTTTAGAGAGTTAAAATGAATGGAAATGTTCCTTTTAATTCATAATTAAATCTTGAGCCCAGTGCTCAAGTAAATATAAATATTGTTTTTTTTTCTCTGATTTCCAAGTGCAGATCTAGCCATGCACCAAAGTGTAAGGCAATAAAGGAATGATTAAAGCTGAATTCCAGGAATTCAGACACTTTGTAAAAAGTGAAGATACACTATGAGTCAAGTCCAAGGAGATGCATGACATGCTTTGCTGGAGCATACAGTGAAACACTTAGGGCTATGTGATAGGAGAGAGGCACATAGAGCAGCTATGCTGCACCTCCCCTCTGCTGCCCATTCAGAGAAGCCTTTGTATTTTATGAAGGAGTTCACATAATAGAAAGGCTTTTGTGATTGGGCAGGAGGAGGGAAAGGGTGGGCATAGCATATTAAGCGACCCTACTGTTGAAGATACTGAGAACTGGAGGGTGAGCATTGGGCTCCCAGAAATACAGTAATAGCCGTCTTTTGGGAGTATTATAAACCTGTCAAATATAAATAATAGAGATGAGTTCAGGAGATGTTATACACCTCCTTGGACTTAACTCATAGAGTGCCTTCACTTTTTACAAAAGACAAAAGAACCTAATTAATGCAGCTTTAATTAGGTTGATGACTTATATCAGAGAATTGCAGTTTGTTGACTTTACTAGAACATACACATGCCATTTTAAAGGAAAGGTTCAGCTTTGGGAACATTTTATTTGTTTCATCCATTTTTAGGGTAGAACATGTAACATGTTCCCGCTACTGCAGCTCTCTCCCTGAATCCCTCCCATGACAGGAGGCTGGGGATCTTTTCCAAGCACCCACTGTCAGATTTTAAAAAGAACACAGCCGTGCAGGGCCCCACCTATACAGCCGCACCATAAATGAATGCCTACAAGTTCTGTCAACCTTTGTGGCTAATGGCTTGTAGTTCTCAATGAGCTGCCAGCGCACTGGTGAGTGCTCTCGTAGTCCATTGAGCTTCCTGTAATTCAGTAATGCATTTATGTTTGTATATGTTTATGTATGTAGTTATTGATTTATTTATTCATATATATTTTCTACCTGTGCCCCACTTCTCATGGAGACATCACAGAAAGTGAGGGGAAACCCCCTCTCAAATAGTTGCCACTAAAACAGGTGTCCTCATTGATTTTTTTCCCCCACTATTCCTGTTTTGATAACAACTGTATGATTTTGGATTTCAGTCCCTAGACATTGGCCATAGGGACAATAAGGATGATGCATGACTGAGGGACCTGCAGAGTGCCAAGGCTCCTGTTATCTATAAACACCCACAAATCAGACCCTCCCTTTTTCCCCTGAAATGACCAGGCAACAACATTTATTTTGAAGTCGAATGGCCTTAGCAGCCTTTTATTACAAAATTGTAAATACAATATTAAATGAAAACAAACTTAGTGTATTGAATACAGTCAATGCATAACCAATTTCAAATGTAATCCTGCCAGGGCTAAGGTCTTTGAAAGCCGATATAATCTCTGCAAACCGGTTGTATCTGCCACCCAATAAAAAGGCCCCCGGCCGAAATTAAACCGCCACGGGGACAATTTAACCACTTACAGTACTACCAGATACAACCTACTTAAATCCCCGATGTTACTGAAGTATTATTAGGAGGGGACACCCATACCTAAGATTGGCCCAACCCATAACTCTCCACAATGTTGAACCAGTACTACCTTCAAAGACCCAATAGATCCCCCGCCAGCTGCTATTACAAGAAAACTACAAATACGAGAAAACAAAATAGCCAACCACAACCAAAGAACCTAGAACCCACCAGAACATGCCTGCACTGTAAAAAAAGGCAAGAAGATCCCCAACCGGAAACAAAACCGAGGGAGGGTGGGAGAAACTTGTCTACTGTTGGTACGAGCTCTGACAAGAGCTCCCTCCCTTCTACACACTATAAGACACTCCCTATGCCTCAACCCTTTCAATCCTATAAGCCCAATACATTACTGAAAAATCACCCCACTAATACTCTGCCTTTCCTGCATGCCCCAGTCATGTTGACTCTCCTCTTAGCTTCACTCAGATCCAGGCCATTTACTTTAACCCAGCAGGGAAACAGACAGCAATGAAAACAGCAAGGATTCTGATGCTTCCTACTCTGTCCAAAACAAAATGTTTTGGATATATATATAGTTATTTACTAGACTACATATAAAGCCAAAAATTAAGTTTTTTTTTTCATTGAAATAGAATAGGAAAGGGCTAAAACCGTTGTCAATTATTTTTGCCATCTGTGTCCTAAAGGGGAGACTTCCCTTTTCTTCCTGTCCTGTAGAACAGCAGAAATAACCTGAACAAGCGTCCCAGTTGGATGATTTCCACTTTATTCCTGTTCTAATGACAAATTAAAACTTGGATTTTATCTCACCTTGAGTCCTGGTAAGAGTTGTCACCAGGACAAATAACAAGAACATCTTCCCAACACAGGCATCAATTAAAACTTGATGGGGGTTCTAACTACTCCCCACTGTGTCCAAAAAAGTAAAAACAAAGATTCAGCTTACCTTTGCAAAAACTAATAAAAACACTAAACATGATAGATACGCTTTAAGCACTGGATTGTACAAAATGCCTCCACTCTTTACGTGATTAGTAAATATAAGCTATTCACCAGCTGCTAAGTAAAGACATTCCTTGGCTTTACATTCCCCTGTGCTTCCATCATCATCATCATCAATTCAAGCATATCAGACAAGCCTGGAAAGCACTGAGTGTGGCACGATCCCATGCGCCCTCAACACTTTGATCTCACATGCACATGCGCCTGTTGAACAGAATTGGATAATGAGAACAATGAAATCTGTGTGATAGTTACACAACTTTGATAAACTCATATTTTTGCAATTTCTTTCTCTCTTAGATTCCTCGGTACATTATTACTCTTCATGAGCTTCTGGCGCACACACCTCATGAGCATGTGGAAAGAAAGAGTTTAGAATTTGCTCAGTCCAAATTGGAGGAGCTGTCAAGGTAAGCCATTTGTACATTAGGGAATGATCTTATTTTATCTCTTGACTACAAAACATGTGGTTCCAGTGCAAATGGCAAATTAGCCATTGCGTATTATATTTATATGCAGAGTTCCAACATACTCCTGAGCATCTTACAGAGTACCTAGACCTATTCATGTTAGATCATGCCCCATTGAATAAAGAGTATCTCTCAGGGATGCCTTTGCTTAAACTGGTTGTAAAGGAATTAAAAAAAAACCAAACAGACATGTCTATACTTACCTGATCTGTGCTATATAATTGCACAAAGTGGCCCCAATCCTCCTCTTCTCTAATCTCCTGCCGTCACTCCTGGCATCTCCTCTCTGTTCAGTGCCTCCAATAGGAAGCCGATTCCAATGGGGGCACTTGTGTGGGCTCACTCCCGAGTCCTGCTGCTGTGTCCATTAACACAGACAGCAAGACTTGGCCCCACCTCCCTGCTCCCTCATCACTGGAGCTGATTGACAGGAGTGGGAGCCAATGGCTCCCATTGCTATCTGCCCAGGGAAGAGGTACAAAGTCAGGAGATCCACAGCTCTTGTGCTCAGCTCTGGATCATAATGGGGCTCAGGTACGTAAAAGGAGGGGTGAGGGGGGAGTATGTGACACAGAAGTTTTTTTTACCTGAATGCATAATACAATGGATTCAAGTAAAAAACCTTGAGGCTTTAGAACCACTCTGAGACTGATTTTACAGGACTAAATACTTGCCATAACATTTGAGATGATTCCTCTCACCCTGTTGTATTATTTTATTTTATTGGAGAGGGACCAATAGGAAGTGTTGGAACAACAGCAGAAATATAGAGATATAAGAAGCCCAAGGGCGACCCAGATCACCAGAACCTATAAATAACTGAAAATAACTGAAATATCAATACTGGGTGGTTGAATCCTTAAAAGTGGACCTGTAGTATACTTAATATTTGTATTTAAAAACAAACCCCTAACTTGAAGTAGAACTACTGATTGTCCAGTGTGGCCAAATATCAGTTGCGCAGCCATCTTCACTGAGATTATGTGACCAAAGGGTCACCTGATGGACAGTGAAGAGAGACGGGATATTGGAGTATGTTGCAAATGTCTCTTGTCTTCTTGTTTATAAAGAGACTGCTGCTTTTAATATAGTTTGTGGAGTTGCTTTACTAAAACTGGAGATCGCAAAATCTGGTGCAGCTGTGCATGGTAACCAATCAGCTTCTGACTTCAGCTTTTTCAATTAAGCTTTGAGAATAACACCTGAAAGCTGATTGGTTACTTTGCAGAGCTGCAGCAGATTTTGCACTCTCCAGCTTTAATAAATCATCCCCTGTATGTCACCTTTCAATACCCTATGGGGTTTATTTACTAAAGCTGGAGAGTCCAAAATCAGACTCCCTTCTGCATAGAAACCAATCAGCTTCCAGGTTTCATTGCCAAAGCTTCATTGAACAAGCTGAGGTTAGAAGCTGATTGGTTTCTATGCAGAAGGGAGTCTGATTTTGGACTCTCCAGCTTTAGTAAATAAACCCCTATGTGTCCTTCGAGCACATTCTAGATCCAGTTTAGTAGACTGCAATTAACATCCCAACGTTGTTACAGTTTATTGGTGAACACTTACAAGAAACCTTTGCAAACACAAGAAGGAAACACAGGAGGTATGTACTAAGGCTGGAGCGTGCCGAATCTGGTGCAGCTCTGCATAGAAACCAATCAGCTTCTGGGTTTTATTGCTAACATTTAACTGAACAAGCGGAAGTTAGAAACTGATTGACTACCATGCACAACTGCACCCGATTCTGAGTGCTCCAGTAAATCTACCCCACAGACTCCATTCCCTAGTGGTACTTGAACCCAGGACTCACCATGCTGCTACTAGAAGCCATGTCTTGAGTTTTGAGCATTTCAGCTCTTTTTTTTCTTTTAATAAAAAGCTCTACAAAATGTGGATTACTTCCTAATGAGGATGCTTTTAAACTGGATGAACTAGTCTGTAATCATCTAATGCAGTTCTAAACAGATTAATTCATTTTTCAAGCAAAATCAATATTGAACTTTATGGGATGCTGTGTGATATGAACTGGGCAGCTACAACCCTTACTGCATATGTCAGGAAAAACCTGCAAGTGTATTGTACTGTGTAGCAGACAGTTATTGCGAGACCCCACAAATAATTTAATTAAATTTGCAGTGTTGCTAAGGACTAAAGGAGAATATTAAAAAAGCAGTAGCATGGCAGTACGCAAGCCTTTTCTTTTTTTGTAAAGGTGCTGTACAAATATGCATTGTTTTCTGCTGGCTTCGGGACCCTGAATAATAAAAATGAATAGGGTTGTAAAGAATAAAAAAGCTGGGAGCAGAGCATAGTCATGTGACTGGCTGTCCTCAAATCACAGAGCTCTCTGCTGTGCTAAGCAGAGATAACTGCATGGGGCATCGGCAGCTCCACCCTTCAGCCCACATTTTTTTGGGGGGATTTTCTTTTAGTTTCACTTTCAATGATAATGGTAAACAGGACAAATAGGATGAATCTCTGTAACGGGGACACAGACAGCAATAAAAACTGACAAGCGTTCTAATCCCTCTCCACTCTATCCAAAACTAAAAAACATTTGGCCTTTAGTTATACTTTAAATTAATCATATTGATAAATTACCAATGTGGAGATCATAGTAGGATGTGATAATCATCCTGGCAGTGTGCCCTAAAAGCATTTAGAAAACTTGCATTTCGCAATAATGTTTCCTTAAAATACATCTGATACATAATACTTCTACTTTTGGTTGAATGGCCCATCAGTGTTTGGATTTTTTTTTCCTGAGTTGAAGTGTGTAACTTTTATCAAATGGCAATTGCTAAACTTTCAAACATAAATTAAATAACTCAAGCGCTTACTATGGTGCATAAAAAGCAAAAAATACACATATATATATATAAATACTGTAGCTGCTAGTGTACACAACCCATGTCTCAGTGGGGCAAATAATAAGAATAAAAGTGAAGAAAAATATGCTGCGCTACATAAAAAAAAACACTCAATACCTTTGAATCAAAAATGTGAAAAATAAGAAATTAAATTAAAAAAAATCAAAAATCACCTAAACCAAAACAAAGAATAATAGTATTGAATCAACCCAAAAAAGTCATTATAAACTCAAGTCCAATCAAAATGGTGTTTTTCTGTAAAACCTCCTGTGGATAACGAAAATATGTGCAGTTGTCACAAATTCCAGTGAGAAAACATCCTCCACCATATATCCGCTCACCTCACACAGTGTGACCTCACATTATATAATGTTATGGTCTTACTGCACTTTTGGTCCCAGTTGGACTCAGAAGATCAGCTTGTTAAATTGGGTCTCCAAAGTAAGCTTCCTCCTTATAAACATCTTTGTGTCATCCGTGTTACTCTTTAAAAAGAACTCAACATAGTGCTTTATCCTTTTAAGCTTTTATTAAGCTATAAAACATAGGAAATGCACTCACGTTCTGGAGGTGCAGGTGACTAGTGACGAAACGCGTCACTAGCCAGGCAATTGCATTTACAGAGAAGGGCCCGTGCTTTGCCTTGCATTGTCCCTAGTGCTTTGTCCTGTGCCCTGCCTGCACGTTTACCGTTCTTTCTGCCTGGAAACTTGAGAACGTCCATGGCATTCAAAAAGCGTCCCTTTAGGTCAAAAGCGGTTTTAGACCAGCTAGAAAACAGCGATAGTGAATTGTAATCACTTGCAGAATTGAGCGATAATGATTTGTGGTGAAATTCGTCATCAGACACTGAAAGTGACGACAGCGACGATTCTGTGACTGAGCTCAGTGATAGGCAAACTTGGTGCTCTATTTACTGTGGTACGCATCAGGCAGTGCCTGATTGTGACGTCGGACTTTGTGCAGTCCCGTGTTTTCAAAATTTTTCATGCCCGGGATGTTTACTAAACCAATTTGCAGTGTCTAGTAATATTGCACTCTTGTTTGGACAAATTTCAGTGTTTTTTGTTTGATTACATTATTGAATTAAATGTATTATTATTATAATATTATTTTTTATAATTATTTATTATATTAATTTATGATTTTGTGTTTCAAACTTTATTATAACTGGGATGTTTACTATACTCTTGTTTGGAAAGATTTAAGTGAGTTATTCCTAAGAATTACAGGCCTACAAAATAAAAAAACTAATTTCCATGCAAAACAATGTACCGCTTTGACATGCAAAAATATTGACATAATCAGACCACCAGGGACGTTAAACTGGAGTCCTAACTTGTCTTGCTGCTTTCTTTTGACATGACCCATTTTGTGAACCTCTCGGAAAATTAGGAATTGTTTATAGTAGTTGCAGAGGATGGTTATGGCTTATATTATTTCTCCTGCTCCATGCATAGCCAGTGACTCCATAGATTGCTGGGTCATTAGCATACCCCAGTGCCTTAAACCTGACAGGCACTTTTTCTACTTTGAGCAAAATATGATTAGTGTGTTCATTTCTTAAAGTCAGCTTTTCTGTGATATTTCTCTGTATTGTACACTGTGGATGACCTCAGTTCTATGCATTATACTGGTTGTTTGAAAATCTTTGGCTCTTTTGCATTTTAGTTTCACATTTCAATATTATCATATTTTTAGTTACTGGCATCTGCACAATGATTTGCAAACATTTAAATCTCTAATACTTGCAATACAATGGACACTACAAGACTATTTGCTATATTGCTGGGCAGGTTTTTACAGTCTGTTGTCTTCTAGTCATAGAATAACCAGATGTTTCAGCATGCCCTGTATCCAAGTTAAATAATGGCACCCAGTAATGACTAAATGTATTAATTGATTCAAAAATAAAGTTTTAATAAACCCAAGCAATGAATTTCTCTTATTTGTACCCATTTGGAGTGTGTTTTGTTATATCTGTTTGATAAGTGCAAACAAAGGAGTGCTGATCCTTTCAGAAATTTAGTGCCGTTCTGTGCACTCAGCAGTCTTATTTGAAACAGTGTTTTTAGCTCTGCCCAGTTCAGCTCTGTAGACTATAGAACACCTCCCTTATGTTAAGGTGATGAGGGGAGGGAGAGGTGTTCCTGTCCCAAGGTGACAGTGCTTCTCCTTTATAGGTAAGGTGCAGTAAGAGAGTGTTGTCACCATAGGACAGGATGTATGTTACTAGCAGAGTTTCCATATGAAAGTAAAGACAAGCCGGAAAATTGATAACTAATGTGATTACCACAACTAAGAACTGGAAAACTACAGTATATTACATTTGGGTATTGGGTTTAGACACACTTAAAGTGCCACTGAACCCACAACAGTAAAAACAGTCTGTATATGCAGTAAAACATGCTTGTAATACTCACTGTGGAACATAAGGGGTTAATCCTCTGCATTGTGTGAAAAGGACGTTTGACCCTGTTTTCTCTGATCCTCCCCTTCTTCTACTGTCCCCAATTCATCTGCAGATAGAACAGAGCCTTGGGGGCAAGTTGCACATGCTCAGTTTGGTGTGTATTGCTAGACATTTTTTTTTTTTGCTTGGGAGAGTGCATATAATCAGCACAGGGTCAATCAGCACTCTCCAAAGCGAGGATCAGGGGTTATGCAGCCTAATAGGACAGTCAAGGGAGATTGAAAACTCATCTTACAAGCTTTAACCAGTGCTCTGCTGGACATTGATAGAAGTCACAAGACTCTCTTCTGTGTACTGTGGGAAACCAGATATAGTGTATGCTGGGCCCTGGGTTTAGTAGCACTTTAAAGCTGAATTCTAGGTATGATACATAGTTACAAACAGTACCTGTCTCCCAAAATTGTTTTTAAAAAATTGACTCAGGTGGAAAATTATCAGCCAAACAGGGATTGCATCCTAGCAGATGCAGTCACTGTTTCGCAACACCACTGCATTTAGGTAACCTCTGTTAGCATGGATGGGGGACTTAATTGATATTCTCTCGATCAGCCCTTGGGCTGAACGAAAGAAAATCGAATCATCTACAGTCAGTTTAAGGCTTCAGTGGGCACTGGATCACCAGAGAATGGACAGTATTGGATTATTGAATCAGGGTTTTCTGAAATCAAAAGGGGGTCTGCTAGGGTACTGAATAGGAATACCTAGTAAAGTGGTTACAGATTTTGTGTGTTATATGTACAGTGATCACAGATTGTTTCATAAAACGAGTGTACACATTACTCAAAACTCCCACCATGTCATCCAATACCAGTCCCATACTGCATCTTTTCCTCTCCTTTACCAACTATTCCTATTTGTTCTCTACTCAGTAAAAAATCAGTTTGTTTTGTACCCAGAGATCCAATTTTAAACAAGTGTAGCACTACCTCCTTAGGAGTTGATGAGTTTTGGCTACCCCTATAGTCCTGCACAGCCAGGCAAGATGCATTTTCTTCAGACCTTTCACACAGGAGACAGTAACCAGTCCTTGAGCTTGGTTTTATGTTTTATTAAGGGGTATTAAACTTGGATGGGGTTGAGGGGTGTATGGGATACCCAAGGGAACTGTAACTGAGGACAAACTCTTTAGCAACTATGTACAAGTCCATAAATAGCAAAGTCTCTCCTTGAAGAACTCTTTAGCCCTTCTGGTGTATTACCTCAGACCCCAGATGAATTTTCCTCTTCACCCAGCTGCCTAAGAGAATCCCTAGGCAAGGGGATCCAGAAGCTACCACTTAGAAATGAACAGTCCCGGGTGAGGAGCTAGTCAGGTTTCCCACCAGAATGCCCTCTCACCTCCCTGCTTCCCAGCCTGTCCTCTTTCAGGGGATGGTTGAGGCTGATAGATCCTCCTTCCCAGCTCCTGCCTGCAGGTAGGCCCCTCCCTGGGCCCCCTCCCAGGCTCAACACTCCAGCCTTCTAACATCATCTGCCACCATGCACTGACCACTTCCTGATAAGGCTAAGGCTTTCCTATAATTAAGGCCTGCCTTGACTCCATGCCAAGCCTCCTGCTTAAGGATTGATCAGAGTTCCTTGAGTATGCAGATCAGCCCCTCCTCACCCCCACTCACTGCCTTCTAGAAACTTCTCAAGCTTCTAGAGCAGGGGGAGGAATCAGGGAACTGACTTGCAGAGCCCTCAGCCCTGACCTAAAGTTACTTGGCTGACTGATCCCAGGCTGACACATCCCAGGATGCTATCCAGCCTTTAACCAAAAACCTAGCTAGCTCCCCCTTGCTAACTAGAGGGGAGCTACACAAGCAATTGATGACAAATTGGGCCTTTTCATTTGGCCATAACTTAGTCATTAGTTAAGATAATATAAAGTTGTGTTCAAAATAATAGCAGTCAGACATCACTAACCTGATCAATCACTGTTTTTGGTAGAAATGATATTTCTACATGGCAAATAATTTACTAGAAGGTGTAGTAGAGTAATAGAAATCCAACAGACCCAACAGTCATGACATGCATGCTGCTGATTCTGTGTAATTGAATCACTAATTGAAAGGGGCATGTTCCAAATAATAGCAGTGTGGAGTTCTATTAGTGAGGGAATTCATTCTTTGAAAAACAGGTGGCAATTATTGCCCTTATTTAAGGAAGGAAGGCAGCAAATGTTGTACATGCTGGTTACAGTGCATTTCTCTCTGAAATTCTGAGGAAAATGGGTCATTCCAGACATTGTTCAGAAGAACAGCGTACCTTGATTAAAAAACATATAAAGAAGTGCAGAAAATGATAGGCTGCTCAGCTAAAATGATCGCAAATGCTTTAAAATGGCAACCAAAACCTGAAAGACTTGGAAGAAAGCGAAAAACTACGATTCAATTGGATAGAAGAATAGCCAAAATGGCAAGGACTCAGCCAACAATCAGCTCCAGGAACATCAAAGAAGGTCTAAAGTTAGCTGTGAGTACTGTTACAATTAGAAGACGCCTATGTGAAGCCAAGCTATCTGCAAGAAGCCCCCGCAAAGTCCACTGTTGAAAAAAAGACGTGCTGAAGAGGTTACAATTTGCCAAAGAGCACATTGATTGGCCTAAAGAGAAATGGCGCAACATTTTGTGGACTGATGAAAGTAAGATTGTTCTTTTTGGGTCTAGTGGCCGGAGACAGTTTGTCAGACGACCCCCAAACACTGAATTCAAGCCACAGTACACTGTGAAGACAGTGAAGCATGGTTGCGCAAGCATCATGATATGGGGATGTTTCTCATACTACGGTATTGGGCCTATTTATCGCATACCAGGGATCATGGATCAGTTTGAATACATCAGAATACTTGAAGAGGTCATGCTGCCTTATGCTGAAGAGGAAATGCCCTTGAAATGGGTGTTCCAACAAGACAACGACCCCAAACAAACCAGTAAACGTGCAACATCTTGGTTCCCGACCAACAAGATTGACGTTATGGAGTGGCCAGCCCAATCCCCGGATCTTAATCCAATAGAAAACTTGTGGGGTGACATCAAAAATGCTGTTTTTGAGGCAAAATCAAGAAATAGAGAAGAACTGTGGAATGTAGTCCAATCATCCTGGGCAGGTAAAACTGTTCACAGGTGCCAGAAGTTGGTTGACTCCATGCAACACAGATGTACAGCAGGTCTCAGAAACAGTGCTTATACAACTAAATATTAATTAAGTGATTCAAAGGAAAGCAAAATCTTCAAACATTTTTCAGTTTATATAGTGAATGTTTGAGTTTGTAAAGAAGAATACAAACACTGCTATTTTTTTGAACAGTCTGCATTTTTCTTCAATTTTTCTTCAATTTTTTTAGAGGAACAACACAAATTTGATATATTTTTCTTGATGTTTTGATTTGGAACAGAATGTGTAGTGTTCCCAATGCATTTGTGTGTATGGAAATAAAAGCTATTAGAAGGATTTTGAGCTTTATTCACTTTTTTCAACACATTGCTATTATTTTGAACACAACTGTATATTGTACATATACATTTTTTCATTTCCACAAGTGGCTTTCTCGTTTAATTGTCTTGAAAAATAATCATATTTTTTGTAAGATCTACAGACAAAACCAGTTTAAAAAATGTGTTTTTTAAATAGATTGTCCAGTGTTAGATTTAAAACACTCGGTGTTATAGAGGGTGAAGAGTGCACATTTAATTCTATTTTAACTGTTTATAATAACACTAAAATTATATTTCTATTACAGAGCTTAACAAAGTTATTTGCAATTGAAGTAGAAGACTTTTTTATTTTTCAATTTTGTCATTAAAAAAAAAATTAAGAAACAAAATGAATAGAAAAGAACTTTAAATATTAAAGGATGTTTTCCTGACACCATTGATTTTCTATGAAAAAAAAAACAAAGTTAATGCAATGGAGCGGATTTACTAAAGGCAACTAGACTGCACTGTGCAAGTGCAGTTGCACTCATTTTCCCCAGAGCTTTGTAACTGTGGTAAAGCTTCACTTTGTACAGAACACCCAATCAGCTACAAGGAAAAAAACAGCATTTTTGCTTGCACATGATTAGATGATGAAAATTAGCAGAGCTTTACCATATTTTCTAAGCTCTGCAAAGCGCTGTCTATTTGCCTTTGGTAAATTCACCCCAATGTTTCAGCAATAATGTTGCTACATGGTAATTTTTATTAATACAGAAGACACTAGTCCGGGACTGCCAATTTACAGTAAAAAATTTACAAAATTCCCTCTAGGTCCTCAAAGCTAAATAGACCCAATGAATAATGGACTCTAACATTCACAAAGTAACTTGGGAGTCCCTAGCAAACAGTACATGAAAAAGCAAAAAAAAATAAAAAATTAGTTATGGGCTCAACTAAATCCCAGCATAGAACTGGACCCTGTTACATAGTCACATGAATTTAGACCAGTGCGTCATACCAATCCACATTATTCTACAAAAAACACATCACAATTTAAAACGAAACATATGAAACAGATCCCAATATTGCTCAGTCTAAATCTAGGTATATTTCAAATCACTCTATTATATATTTATAGATATTAGAAGATGTATACAAGGCGAGCCTAGGGTAATCTAACATTGGATATAAGCACTTAAAGGTGAAGAAAGTGTATGTACAGTTCCATTTTGTAGATCCATTCAAGGACATAGGAGCGGTCCGATTGCACACTATATATACTCAATATAGAGGAGAAATATATATTACTTTGCATGAACATAAACCATAAATGTCCTCTCCAATAGGACATCATGTGCAATGAACATCCATATTAATGTTCCAGGTGCAAAGCAGCAGTGGATTAACTTGAAGTGAGTATACAGTCCCATCCAGGAACAAGAGATGATAAATACTCAAAGTGAAGTCCACTGGTCTGCAATACATTATACAGATTGGTCTAGAAGAGGATTCAGTATTGCAGAGTATAATGGCACATTTCTAACTCACTCACACTCTGTAACTTGACCACAATAACCTCATGTATTTCTCAAGGGGTCACTGATCAGACCTAATGTTAGTGTCCCAGCATGTATATGCAACGCCTAAGGACCAGAACAAAATAAGGCTTCTGATGTGATGTTATGAAAAAGGGCAAGAGAAAACGTAGGAAAGCCAGGGAGTCCACAATGATCCACAAAAGGGTATGATAGAGGTGCCACCAGAGTTATCTGGAAGGATGCTACCTAAAATAAAAAAAATGCTTTAAAAACAAAGAAAAAAGAAACTAGGCTGCACACCTAAAAGGCTAACCTCAAAACGTGTTTATTAATAACTTGCATACACAGTAAAAAACATTACAGATCCAGCGTACATGCCCAGTCATGAGGACCTCCGGTATTGGAAGACACTTGCCGATGGTAAAAAAGTGTCCCCTGGGTACATACCACATATGTACCACATACCCCCCAAAAAACAGCACCCCGAGAAGTACCTCTCGAGGTAGCCCCAAAGCTCCTCCCACAATGCCCCCCCAGAATGAAATCCACCCACCCATTCTGGGTTTCATTCTGGGGGGCATTGTGGGAGGATCTTTGGGGCTACCTCGAGAGGTACTTATTGGGGTGCTGTCTTTTTTTGTTTGTTGTTTTGGGTTGGAGGAGTTGTAAGGTTCAGGTGGTTGGGGCTGTTTGGGAGGATTGGGGGTGGTACATATGTGGTATGTACCCAGGGGACCCTTTTTTACCATCAGCAAGTGTCTGATACGGGAGGCCATCCCATATCAGGGTCCTCACGACTGGGTATGTATGCCAGATCTCTGATGCAATGTTTTTTACTGTGTATGAAATTTATTAATAAACACGTTTTGAGGTTAGCCTTTTAGGTGTGCAGCCTATTTTTTTCTTTCTTTGTCCTTATGTGATGTCTTAAAAAGTTTCTTAATAACCATGAGGTATACTTATTGCCACCAAGCATCCATCATAGCTCAGGAAGTGTGTTAGGGCTGCAGAGCACCTTTCATTCTCTTTATCACTTTAACATAGAGGAGAACGGTGTTCTGTACTTCACAGAGACTAATTGGGCAGGGCTCACTTGATTTTTGACAGGATGAACAGGTATTATTTTGCACTTATAAAATGGATATAACATAACAAAATGCTTTCAATGGTATATTTTACAGACCAAAAGGGAACATAAGAGATGTTCACTGTCGGCGTTTACATACTGCTCTTGCCAAAACTGTTCAGGGTGCTAAACTTCAGAACATTACAGAGATTATAAAATCCTTAGGTGTAGCATTATTTAAAAATATAGGAAAGATATAGGTTGTCGTTATGAGATGTTCACCTTTTTAAGAGATTGTGTAATATTCTGCTTCATTTCTTCTGAGATGAGGGCTTTGGAATCTTTGATGTATCATTTGTTCAACAAGAGTGGATCTTTGGTGAACAAAAATAGACAAGGGCGCACTCTCATCGTGCATTACCGTGGAGATGCACGTATTTATTAAATGAAGTAGAAATATACTCACAAACCAACGAGAATTAAAAGCAAAATAAAAGTATATATAGTGTTGCGCTCCCAAACCTTCAATCAATATATTATTATTTAAATCACTTAATCAAAAAGCTTATTTTCAATAATTAAGAATGATGTGTATGAATAAACATAAATTCTAATATTCTTATACTCTGAATACACTCAGATAAACCATGTGCATAGAAAAATAAAAATAAAAATGGTGAACAGACAAATATAAAATGAAAAATAAATAAATAAAATATAAAAAATAAAAGTAAAAATAAAATTAATGTCCCAAAAAAGTGACTTTGTGCTGAAAAATCTTCAATGATTATGAAATCGGTGACTGCTTGTGAATCCTCCCTTAAGTGAAGATGTGCGCTCACCTCATATGAAGCCTGCAATTAGGCTATATAAGCTTGCGGTTCACCTCCTTTGGAACCTGCTTGTTTGGAACTCCTGTTTTAAGATATCCATGGTATACGACATATGCTATGGAATGAATCTCCTCTCCAGAGTGTGCTATTCCTCTATATTTTCATCTCCATACGGTTCTCCACATACAAAAAAGATCTCAACATGGTGCTTTATCGTTTTTAAAAGGATTAACTTTATTTGCTTTAGGATATGGCACTCACATGTGTGCGGATAGTGGTAGTACAAATCCGATCCCAAACTGCCGCTGACTGCCGGAGCTGTGTACTCGTGGTCCGGCAAACGGACTGACTCCCTCCGAGTGACGCTAACAGTCCCACCCCAACTGGGGGTGGGACTGTGGGACTGTTAGCGTCACTCGGAGGGAGTCAGTCCGTTTGCCGGACCATGAGTACACAGCTCCGGCAGTCAGCGGCAGTTTGGGATCGGATTTGTACTACCACTATCCGCACACATGTGAGTGCCATATCCTAAAGCAAATAAAGTTAATCCTTTTAAAAACGATAAAGCACCATGTTGAGATCTTTTTTGTATGTGGAGAACCGTATGGAGATGAAAATATAGAGGAATAGCACACTCTGGAGAGGAGATTCATTCCATAGCATATGTCGTATACCATGGATATCTTAAAACAGGAGTTCCAAACAAGCAGGTTCCAAAGGAGGTGAACCGCAAGCTTATATAGCCTAATTGCAGGCTTCATATGAGGTGAGCGCACATCTTCACTTGAGGGAGGATTCACAAGCAGTCACCGATTTCATAATCATTGAAGATTTTTCAGCACAAAGTCACTTTTTTGGGACATTAATTTTATTTTTACTTTTATTTTTTATATTTTATTTATTTATTTTTCATTTTATATTTGTCTGTTCACCATTTTTATTTTTATTTTTCTATGCACATGGTTTATCTGAGTGTATTCAGAGTATAAGAATATTAGAATTTATGTTTATTCATACACATCATTCTTAATTATTGAAAATAAGCTTTTTGATTAAGTGATTTAAATAATAATATATTGATTGAAGGTTTGGGAGCGCAACACTATATATACTTTTATTTAGCGTTTTACCACATTGGTAGTTGTGTGCTAGAGGTTCGCGATCCAACACTGGAGAGTGTAAAATAAGGAGTTTTTTGTCTGCTTTCTGGCTCGCAAGATTTTTCAAATATTCGAGAATTAAAAGCAGAAAGAGTGGTCCACAATAACAGCGGATGCAATGCTGTGCCCTTGATATGGATAACTGACGTGTTTCGGGAGATGAACTCCCTTCCTCACAGCTACTAGCTCTAGGTTTGTGAGTATATATCTATTTCATTTAATAAATACGTGGATCTCCACGGTAATGCACGATGAGAGTGCGCCCTTGTCTGTTTTTGTTCACCAGTATTCAGATTTCCCGATCTTCGAAGGGCAGCACCTCTCCGTTTGGCATTTTCAATTTCCTAGTCTGCATGAAGATTTGAGCGCTGGTTTCATTTGTTTGTCTTTAAGAGTGGATCTTTCTTTAGACATTGAGCTAAATAAGGAGCATTTCCTGAACATGAATTCTCCTCTCTAATGGGGAACAAATATCATTCTTCATGTATTATTTCCAGTTCTTCCTTGTTCTTTTTCCAAATACAGAATGGGGAAAGACGGGCGGTGACAGCTGTGTAGCTAAAGCATACATGTTTATTGTAAGGGGAGTTATGATGGAAGAGATGTATTGTGAAAAACATTCTACATGTTTAGTGTAATGGAATGCATATCATCTCTCTTACAGGAGAATATATTGGGATGGATTTGCTAAAGACAAATAGACTGTGCACTTTGCAGGTGCAGTTGCTTGATAGCTTAGTAAATAAGGAAAAGCTTCACTTTACAAGGAATACCCAATCACATGCAATGATTTTTGAAAAAACTAAATTTTTGTTTGCAAGATGGATGATGATCATGGATGATGATGGATGATGGAAATCAGCAGAGTCTTCCCCTTATTTACTAAGCTCTAAAGCAACTGCACTTGCAAGGTGCACAGTCTATTTGCCTTTAGTAAATCAACCTCACTGATTCATTGTTATTCTTTAAAAATGCAAATACATTGAATTATTGAACACTTAAAAAATGAAACTTATACAATTGAAAAAGTTGCCAGAAAATGTTACTATAATTAGGATATATTATTCCACAGTTTTAGACATTTATGGTTGCTGAGAAACACTTGTTTGTATTGCTGTGTATTATTTCTGAGAAATTAACAAGGTGATTACTAATGAAATTGGCTATTCTCGCTTCATGGTGTATCTGCACTTCTTGAAGACCCAGGACATTTGCCCTTTTTGTTATTTAAAAGTGTTCTTGCAGGAGAATAGATAATTTATAAAAGGTCAGGACATCCTTAAAATGTATGTAAAATTAAAAATATGCAGTACATCTCTGCAATACATTCATATTCTTCTGTGTTTTATCCTATCAAAGACCTTACAAGTACAGAAAAACACTTGCTGAACTGCCAAAAATCCAGCATCTTCCAACTCTCTGTTTGTGCTGACCGAAAACCCTATCATTGCTGTTAAGCCTTTCCAGTTCTCTTCTGCTGAATAGTAGAACACGTTTCCCCTTTTCTCCATTACATAAGGTGGAGGTGTTCTGTAGTCAACACAGGAGAACTGGGAAGCAGAGTGCACAGGAAATTAGGAGCTCACGGGATTTCTGGCAGGGCTAATAGTAGTTTGTACCTGTAAACTGTACTTGCAACATTTCTCGATGGAAATATCGGAAATGTGCATGTATTGCAAAGATGTACTGCATATTTTCTTTTTCTGTTATTACCTTCGCCCAGCTATAGACTTTGAACAGTGCCTTTACAAAGTATTCATACCCCTTCAAATTTTCCACATTTTGTGATCTTGCAATCAAATATGTAAATGTATTTTATTGGGATTTTATGTAATAGACCAACACAAAGTGCTGGCACATAATTGTGAAGTGGAAGGAAAAATGATAAATGGTTTTCAAAATTTTTTACAATAAATATCTGAAAAGTGTGCATTTGTATTCAGCCCCCCTGAGTCTAAACCATCCCATTGTAGCTTTTGGCTGTATGTTTAGGGTCATTGTCCTGCTGGAAGGTGAACCTCCGCCCCAGTCTCTAGTCTTTTGCAGACTCTAACAGGTTTTCTTCTAAGATTGTCCTATATTTGGCTCCATCCATCTACTCTGACCATCTTCCTTGTAGTTGCTGAAGTAAAGCATCCCCACAACATGATGCTGCCACCACTATGTTTCACGCTGGGGATGGTGTGTTCAGGGTGATGTGCACTGTTAGTTTTCCGCCACACATAGCGTTTTGGTCTCATCTGACCAGAGCACCTTCTTCCACATGTTTGCTGTCTCCCCCACATGGCTTCTTGCAAACTGCAAAAGGGACTTCTTGTGGCTTTCTTTCAACAATGCCTTTTAATCCGGCCCGCGGAGCGTGATACATTGGCTGTCAGGATGTGTGTAGGCGGGGCAGCGTGACGAACGTGAGGGGAGCTAGGCTCCTCTCACAGTCCGCCCTGAAGACCGGAACGGCGCAGGAACAAGGCGAGAGGAACGCGCGGAGCAAAGGTAAGTAAATTGACACAGGGGGGACTTGGCTTACTACTTGGGGGGGAATAGTACTATGGGGGATGAAATACTATATGAGGGATGAATTAATATGGGGGATGAATTAATATGGGGAATGAATTACTATAGGGGGGATGAATTACTATAGGGGGATGAATTACTATATGGGGGATGAATTACTATATGGGGGATGAATTACTATGGGGGATGAATTACTATATGGGGGATGAATTACTATATGGGGGATGAATTACTATGGGGGATGAATTACTATATGGGGGATTAATTACTATGCTTACTATGGGGGAATATTACTATACTTACTATGGATGACACATACACATCATTCATCTACTCTTGGTCCGGCCCCCGGGCCCAATATATGAACCCATTGCGGCCCTCAAGTCAAAAAGTTTGCCCACCCCTGGTTTATCACATAAAATCCCAATAAAATACATTTACATTTTTGGTTGTAACATGATAAAATGTCGACAATTTCAAGGGGTATTATTGCTTTTTCAAGGCACTGTATATCGCACAGAAACTCCATTGGTTGGCTACCCCTTCTATAACTTTTGGATTCTCCTCCTACCACCACCACTACTACCGCAGAGCTTTGTTCCTTCTTCTCTGTTATCCCATACTGTATGCAAAATAGGTTAGTGATCCAGTAAGTAGAAAGAGATGCATCTTAACTGACTAAATAATCCATATATTGCTGTGGAAATTCACTAGGGGAGCAGTATCCCTTCATTATTTGGGAGCCTCTTGTCAACCCAGTTCCTTAAAGTGTATCTCCATTTTTGTTGAGAACAAAAACATGCCTTTTAAGTGATCTATGTAACATATTGTAGGGAGTTTTAAGAAACTTGCTCTGAGAAAAATAGCTGTTTGTTTCATCATGTCCTTTGAAAACGGATTCCAAATGGGAGGGTTCATTATAATCACCTGGTGCACAATCAGTATTCTAATAAGGAAACTTGCATTGTCCGCATTAGAAGTCTTTAACCCTGGGTAGTATAACCAAAACTGAAATTCCTTTTTAAAAGGATGCCTATAATTTGACTTGTATCGTAGTGTAGACTTCTGGGAAAATCAGTGAGCAAATCACACAAGCAGGAAATAACATTTTTGGGGGCATTCTGTTTACCAACAGTGTACAGAACACCTCCAGGTTGTCATATTGCATTCAATTTTATAGAAAATTACAGCGACTGCAGATTGAAAGGGAAGCAACTTTTTAATATCATTAGGTTGCATGTGTGTAACATTGTATATGCTATATTATTTTTTCACTAAATAAATAAAAATATATATTTTTTTTCAATAAAATTGGGTTATCCTATAAAGTGTATTGAAAATCTAAAGATTACTATTGTTAAAAATTAAAGAACAAAAGAAAGGAGAAAAAAAAAGGAGAAAGAAAAAAAAGAGGGAACAGGGGGTCCCCTCCAAACCAGGTCTCCATATTGCGATTAAAAACTGCAATTCCAACACAAAATCGTATACAAGATCTCAGGATGTCAGAGCCTGAAAATTCAATCCAAGTAGACCACAGCTATGAAATTAGGATAGTCATCTCCTCCATTCGCATTAGGAGATTCAATTTAACTACCAATTCTTTAATAGCAGGGACAACCAGAGTATTCCAGCGTCTAGGTATAAGTGTCCACACTGCAGAGAGAAGGAAACGTAATAGCCCCTTTCTAGCTACCAGCGGGGATCCTGGGAAATTAGAAAGGCCAGCTCTGGAGACATATGATATACCTTCTCAGTAATATGGGTATAGAGTTAGAAATTTGTCTACCAGAACAATTTGATCCGGTCACAAGTCCACCGTATGTGGATCATTGTACCTACATCTTCTCCGCAATGCCATCGTTGTACAGGATAGATCAAAAACATCCTATGCAGCCCAACAGGGCACCTATGCCACCTAGTTAGTATTTTGTAAATCCTCTCTTGTATATGAGCAGAGAGACTTGATTTAAAAGTAAGGTAAAAATTGTTTCTTCAGTAATCCTATGGCCAATTTCTCTCTCCCAGTCCCTGGTATAATACGAACGATGAGGGAATGCATGAGAAAGTAGTATGACGTATATTGTAGAAATAGCTTGGGGACAGTACGAATGCCTAAGGTGTTAAATCCCTGTGCAATGAGGTAGATTTAGAGAGGTGTATATAAAAATGCCAGAGTTGACAGTAATGGAGTCAGCGACCTGAATAACTACAATTTACTGGAACCAGTTAATTCACTGGTTGCAGTTCCCTATCAGTAATGGAGAAGGAGCTAAGGCTGTCCATCATAGAATCCTAGCCAAAGATAAGCCCTGTGGAAATTCTGGGTTACCCATAATCTGTGTCAGCAGACAAGGTAATGAGGAAATACCCAGTTTACGTATTGTCGAGTCCAATACTCTCAACAGGGATTGTGTCAGCAATGAAAGTGATTTTCCAGACGAACATGAGGGCGCAATCCACGGCAGTGAGGTCAAGGAACAGAGGTTAATTGCTGTTCAACAGAAACCCACTGTTGTGACCATGAAAGAACCATCTAACATTCTGGTCAATATGGAAGCTACAGTATATATTAATATTCCATATGCGGTAAGCCTGCACTTCCCTTAATTTTCCACATCACTAATATATCATGCCTAAGCCTAGCCGAAGAACTTGACCATAGATCGTAGCAGTGCAGAACGTAGAGAACATAGAGAAGAAAGCACGCAGAAGGGCTATAGGCAGTGTCTGCTATAAATATAAAAAAAAGTGTGTTTCACCTTTTCACCTTGGAAAATCCTACATGTTGATTCGCCACTAGAACAGCCATAGAGGGAGTCTTTCAATTGGGACATATATCACAACGTTTAGGCACTAAGGCTAGGCAGTGAGGTATATATAGAATGACTCAAGTTCCAAATGTGACACTTGTTTTAGTGACAGTTGTCTAAGAGATTTCCTTCATTTTGAACAGATTCCTCTCACTTCCTTATGTGTGTACAGAACGGGAAGTGGAAAATCTCCCCCATGGGACCTGACAAGGTTTTTAACTATTCCCTAGTCTATCCAAAATTGTAATATATATATATTAGATTTTGTTACTGAAATAATTTACTCTACACAGTTTTGTTCAGTAATGTTTTTGTGTTTTTCCACCCAATAAAAACCATTATGAAAAAAATGATGTATCCTTTCAGCAGCTGGACAATTCCCAAAACTCGTGTTCATCTAATTTTAGTCAAAACATACATAACTATCACAGCTTGTGTGTAACCTTAGAAATCTGGCAGGAAATAATGGAACCATCTGCTGGCATTTAGTCCAGGAACTGAAGAGCTAGCATAGCCACAGATTGTCATTATACAAAAAGTCTGCATCTTAGGCTGCATTACCTCCGTCACTCTGACAAACCTTTACATGGCTACTGGTGTAAAATAGGTAAAATAAATGAAGTCATTACATTTTTTTATTGTAATTTACCTGCCTGGTTGTGTACTTCTTGCATATTTATCACAAAATGCATGTAAACTTGCAATGGCCAGAAGCTCCAGAACTCAGAATGTACACTTCTGTTTTTACTACTTTTGTTTTGTGTCACTACTATTAAACTATTGTGATTGGTACCTGCATCTTAAACTGAGAAATAAGAGTATAGGCTTAATCCACATAGGTGACAAGCCAAGATAAAGAGGTATATTCACAAATGTGACAGTTATTTTCAGTCCAAAAAGATTTGAGCTGAATACCAGATTTCCTGTCACTTTGTTTGTTTGGGCCAAGCTGCCTAAAACAAGCTATGGAAATAGTTTGGTTCAGCTCCGGCCAAACAAACGATTTAAAGTAAAATCCTGAAATATATGTAACTAATCATAAATCTCCTTCCCCCCTCCTAACACCCAAACTACCCTGGAGAAGAAAGATCTGTATACTTACCTATCTTCAGGCAGCTCCGGTCTGGTCACGGGATCTCCATTGTGTCACCCAGCATCAGCTGCAGGGGAGAGGAGAGAGTGCTCCAACAACAGCTGGTAATGCCTGAGTGATGATGTCACCGATAGACTTACTATGGGCCACCCGTTGTCTGTGCTCCCTCCTTTCCCTTGAAGCCTTCACTAGCTGACACAGGGGAGCTAATCACGTGACCGGACCTGAATGACCTGAAAATAGGTAAGTGCATACATCTATTTTCTAGAGGTACATTACAGCATTGCTGATCGTGTATTACCATTCATTGTAGTAACACACAAACACACGTTACCGCAATGCACAGATGTGAAGGCAGCTCAGTTGTTACATGTAATATTATTTCTAATTTCTCTTATCAGTAAAGATAATTTGAAAGAATATTGTGCCGATTGACCGATCATTGGTTGATTTGGCCCTTTCTTGACGTGCAGTGTGTGAGCAGTACTATGTACAGTGTAACTATAGTACATGTTTTTGGATAGAATTGTGTGGTTGAAGATGAGAATACCATTTAGGCCTAACATTTTGTAAATTTATCATGAAGGCAACCTTTATTTATGGGTTGTTTTATCTCATCTCCCCATCCATTCGGCAATTCTGTAAGAGGGAGGCTCTGGCCCTCTCTAATTTTTACATTGACATTTGTTGAGCTGGGTGATTCTTGCAGGCCACAAATATCTTGAATTTAGGAAGATTCAGCTCTAATTGAACTGTCTATGGTGTATAAGGCCTGTTGCTATGCTGTGCTTAGCCGTCATTCTGTCACAAGTGGCCAGTAGCGATTTGCTCCCTTCCCAAGCCCTGGTGTCTTCTTTGTGCTGGATATGCTTCCACATGCTTGCCACTTGCAGAACAATATATTGTAGCTTTTCTCCTCGGTTTCTGTGACATCATCTAACACTGGACTGAAGTTCAACTTGGTCTAAATAGTTTCTGCTTCATGCTCTGAATCAGCCTTTCTCAACCTTTTCAACATAGAGGAACCTTTGAAATACTCTTCTGGTTTCAGGGAACCCATGCTAAAATTACTATATGTACAACTCATGATACATTAGTGTGATGGTCAGTGGGAAGAATGCGCCTTATATTTGTGGTCATTGGGAAGAATTACCCAATTACAGATATCTAAGAAGATCAGTGGTGTCAGTGGGAACTTAACTGACAGGCAGAAATTGCTCATTGGTCAAGGAACCCCTAGGAACCTCTGGAGGAACCCTGGTTGAGAAACCCTGCTCAACCTGTGCATGTGTTAGCCAGGGACTCCCTCAGTATGAAATGAGTTATTATCACTTGCTGCTTTGTTTATGGGACAGAAAGTGAAGGAAAATCTCCCTGATGGGACATGGATGCTAAAACCTGCCCCTTTTTTATCCAAAATGAAAAAAAATTGCCTTTAGTTCTACTTTAAGGGGCATACAAGAAAAAAAAATGGCTTATACCTGGCAGTATTTCTTTAATATTTGTCAATGTAAAGAGAAACGTACTAAACAGTCAAGAATAAAGTTAAGAAAGCATTGATAAGGAGAATATTATTCATTGATCTGTGTTCAAAGATTTTACATGCAGATAAATAAGTGTTAAAAAGAAATTTTATGGAATTACTTAATTTTATCTGACAGGGTAATGCATGATGAAGTTAGTGACACAGAAAACATTAGGAAAAACCTCTCTATTGAAAGAATGATTGTGGAAGGCTGTGATATATTACTGGACACAAGTCAGACATTTGTACGCCAAGGTAAGCAGTTTCCATGGTGGGTAACATTTTTGTATTGTATCTCTTATTTTCTTAAAGCTCGCTCAATAAGGCCTGATTCACACTGGTACAACTGCTATTTCATCCAATTTCCAGTGCGATGTAGTGCAACTGCAGTACTACTTGGTATGCTTTTGATGTGTTTTTGACTCGATTTTCATACTACTGTCATTTTTTGGAGGAGGAGAATAGTTGGGGGAAAAATGCAATGGAATCGCATCAAAAACGCGTACAGATGCATTTTTGATGCGTTTCCATTTAATTCTATGAGGCACAGAATTGCATTGCATGGCACCAAAGTAGCACAGGACCATTCAGCAAAGTCACATCACAATTGTGTTGCTTTGATGTGAACAGGCACCATTGAAATTAAAAGAGAAGTTTTTTTTCCCCCAAAATCAAACTTACCTAGGTGCATGTAGCATCGGACCGATGCTGCTTCTGTGCCCCACTGGCTCTCAGTCTGAGAACTCAGTGATCACATGACCACCGATTGCTGAGTTGACCGCCTCTATGAGCCGAGAGCGGTGACTGACAGTCTGCTGTCTGGGAGTATAAAATGAAGAGCTGGCAACTCGTTCTCCTGATAAAAGTACTTTATTCATAAAGGGTACAGTGTTCAAGTTACAGCAGCTAATGCATTTCGGTAAAAAACCTTATTCATAGCCTGTTTTTTTTAGCGAAACGCGTAAGATGCTGTAACTTGCACACTGTACCCTTTATGAATAAAGTACTTATCAGGAGAATGAGTTGTGGCTCTTAATCTTATGCTCCTATGCTGTTTAAAGTGCCAGGAAGACACTGTGAGCTTTGGAGCACCGTTGGTCTACCTCCAGGGAACATCACCTAGGCGTACATTATTTTTGTTTGGGGAGTCTGCTGTCTGCTCTGCCCCCTGCGCTCATTGGAGCACTGGGCTATGGAGGGGGAGGGAGTGGCTGGGTCAGACTCTCAGCGGCTCACTGAGAGGCTGAGCTAGGTGCCATTCCAGGTTCTGGGGTGGATCCCGACTTTAAAGTCGGGATCTTTCTCCATCCTGGACCGGCTGAGTGACATCAGGTGACAGGGGACTTCAGCACACTGTCAGCTGAAAACGGGTCACAGGAATGCAGAATAAACTGCACTCCTGTGATCCACAGAAGTACAGCCAAAAGAGCTTTGGTTGTACTCCTCCTTTAATGTGATTTCCATTGGCATGCAATTATGTACGGTCCAAGAAACATCTGATATAACATAAGTGTAAACCAGGCATAAAGGTATGTTTCTTTTTCTGATGCCCAATTATGCTGTGAAAACCACAGCTTTGTATTTGAAGTTATTTACAGTTCCCCCAATGACAGCCCAAGCAAAGCAGCAGTGGAATGTGTGTGACCACTCTGTGCAGCACCCTCTGTGAATTGGTGAAATGCAGCCACTGGCTGCATCCAGAGCATCTCACATCCAGGCCAGATTTACACCTGCATTATAGTAACTCCAAAGCACATATACAGTGTAAAAGTAAAACAGCACCTGTGCTGTAGTGCACCAAAATGCACAGATGTGAACAGTGTGTTCTAGTGTACCGTATTGTCAAAAATAAGGCAGATGCATTTTTTGTGTATTGAGGCATGTTATGTGCCCATTAATAATGTATACTACCTTGGGATTGGGCTTTCCAACTAGGTATGCCTGTAATTTTTCCTGATTAGAAGCTCCATGTAAGTCCATGGCTAGGCATATGTAATCAGATGTGTGTCTGCGTACATCCGATTACCTCCAAGTCCATTCAGGTCCCAAAAAAATGGAAAAAGGCTGTGCCCTGTTCTCTTTTTCAGGACCTAAATGTGACTGGAGACAACCTGATGTAAACAGTTTTGATCCGACTGCCCTTGGATCCAACACAAGTCTGCAAAAGTCCAGTTGAAAAATGCAGAAAGAAATTAATGGGCATTGATGTCACAAAAGTGATATCATCTTGTTCTGCCCAGATTTAGCAGGGAATTTATTCTGTTTCAATCGTTTTTTTATTTGGTTTACCAGTGAAAAGCAAGTGATACATACCAAAATGAGAATATGTATTACAGTACATTCAATGCAAAAGAAATAAACAGCAGTTACAGTTGCTGATAATATTAGCCGGAAGACCCCAGGGCATTAGCCATGTGGTATGCATAGAAAACATGGCGGGTTAACCCAGGAGTATAATTCTAAGATCCACTAGATGAGCCAGGATTAGTCACAGTGGGCCTACATAGATACAACTATCCGACTCAATGATATCCATGAGATCGGGGGATCACTCCATCCTCACGGCATAATAGTAACACTTGTTTTGAACCAATGTGTGAACAGTAGAAGAGACCAAAGTCTCAACAATGGAAACCAACATACTTTAAACATAGAAAAAATTAGTAGAAAATGGAGATGAAGCAAAGTCGAGAAAAAGAAAGAGGAAGAAAAGAAAAGTATAAAGATACAATTATCCTGGGATCCAATAATAACAGGTCTCAAGGCCACCCCTAGACATCCGGAAACTGTAGATAAGAGAGCCAAGGGTTTGGAATTTGTTCACAGACTCCCTTCTAATAGGACCAAAGGATCCCACTGGAAGATTATGGCTGGATTCACACCATGAGGTTTGGTATGCACTGTGAGTGACACCAATGTGTTGTAAATAAAGCATCGTGCTGTTTACCTATTTTTTTGCAAACTCAGAATGAATTGGTTGTGATGTGGTATACTGAATTACAACACGCTGCATTAAAAAATGTAGAGCATGTCCTACTTTCTTTTGCTGCAGCCCAATGCAGCACAGAACTGAACACATAGGACTAAAGCCAAATTGCATTGTGTACACATTGGGACTGCATTGGGTAAGGCCACCCAGCCCAATGCATAATGTGTGAACGGGCCCACGATTAATGGAAATCAGCTGGGCCATATGGGACCCAGAGGAATTATGCAGTGTGTTCTTACAGCCTTGTACAACCACATGATGGATACTGCCTGTAGCTGAAAAAAAATCAGACACTGAACACCACCATAAAAGCTTTTTTTTTTTTTTTCAATGTTGTTTTCTCAAGCTAATATAACATAGCTATGTTAGAAAAAAGAATGAAGAATGAAGGTCTCGTGTGCTGATATTCTCCAGCATTTCATAGTCAAGCATTGCATACAATTACTCTGTTTGAATAACAAGTCAAATTTTATTCCAGGTACTCTTATCCAAGTGCCCTCAGTGGAGAGAGGGAAACTAAGTAAAGTCCGCCTGGGGCCTTTGTCTTTGAAGAGAGAAGGGGAAAGACAATGCTTTTTATTCACAAAACATTTCTTAATATGCACTAGAAGCTCAGGGGGAAAACTGCATTTACTCAAGGTAAGACATGCATTGCAAATTACACTACAGACCTTTGTTTGTCAATAAGGTTTACTGTCTTAAAATGTAAATAAATTATATGGTCAAAGCCTACAGGGTCTATACATGAACAGTGTCCTGTAGGCAGCCCGTTGCAGGTGCTGAAACCAGCTGTCAGTGACAGCTTCTGCTTCTAGAACTTTGCTCTTTTTCTGATCTTTTCTACTCTTCCTCTTGGGATCACAAGCACTTGATAAGCATGCTGTATAAATGTCAGGTTACAGGAAATACTGGGGGTGGGCAACCTTTGAAAGGTGGAGATCTACAATGACAACATGGAAGACAGCAAAGATCTAGAATAACTAGGAAGTCCTCAAAGATCAGTAGTGGGTAAGGCAGTGTACAGGGTCGGTAGTACAGTATGTAGGACAGTGTACAGGGGTCGGTAGTATGTAGGGCAGTGTACAGGGGTCGGTAGTATGTAGGGCAGTGTACAGGGGTCGGTAGTATGTAGGGCAGTATACAGGGGTCGGTAGTATGTAGGGCAGTGTACAGGGGTCGGTAGTATGTAGGGCAGTGTACAGAGGTCAGTAGTATGTAGGGCAGTGTACAGGGGTCGGTAGTATGTAGGCAGTGTACAGGGGTTGGTAGTATGTAGGGCAGTGTACAGGGGTCGGTAGTATGTAGGGCAGTATACAGTCAGGTCCATAAATATTGGGACATCGACACAATTCTAACATTTTTGGCTCTATACACCACCACAATGGATTTGAAATGAAACAAACAAGATGTGCTTTAACTGCAGACTGTCAGCTTTAATTTGAGGGTATTTACATCCAAATCAGGTGAACGGTGTAGGAATTACAACAGTTTGCATATGTGCCTCCCACTTGTTAAGGGACCAAAAGTAATGGGACAACTGGCTTCTCAGTTGTTCCATGGCCAGGTATGTGTTATTCCCTCATTATCCCAATTACAATGAGCAGATAAAAGGTCCAGAATTCATTTCAAGTGTGCTATTTGCATTTGGAATCTGTTGCTGTCAACTCTCAAGATGAGATCCAAAGAGCTGTCACTATCAGTGAAGCAAGCCATCATTAGGCTGAAAAAACAAAACAAACCCATCAGAGAGATAACAAAAACATTAGGCGTGGCCAAAACAACTGTTTGGAACATTCTTAAAAAGAAGGAACGCACCGTGAGCTCAGCAACACCAAAAGACCCGGAAGACCACGAAAAACAACTGTGGTGGATGACCGAAGAATTCTTTCCCTGGTGAAGAAAACACCCTTCACAACAGTTGGCCAGATCAAGAACTCTCTCCAGGTGGTAGGTGTATGTGTGTCAAAGTCAACAATCAAGAGAAGACTTCACCAGAGTGAATACAGAGGGTTCACCACAAGATGTAAACTATTGGTGAGCCTCAAAAACAGGAAGGCCAGATTAGAGTTTGCCAAACGACATCTAAAAAATCCTTCACAGTTCTGGAACAACATCCTATGGACAGATGAGACCAAGATCAACTTGTACCAGAGTGATGGGAAGAGAAGAGTATGGAGAAGGAAAGGAACTGCTCATGATGCTAAGCATACCACCTCATCAGTGAAGCATGGTGGTGGTAGTGTCATGGTGTGGGCATGTATGGCTGCCAATGGAACTGGTTCTCTTGTATTTATTGATGATGTGACTGCTGACAAAAGCAGCAGGATGAATTCTGAAGTGTTTCGGGCAATATTATCTGCTCATATTCAGCCAAATGCTTCACAACTCATTGGACGCCGCTTCACAGTGCAGATGGACAATGACCCAAAGCAGACTGCAAAAGCAACCAAAGAGTTTTTTAAGGGAAAGAAGTGGAATGTTATGCAATGGCCAAGTCAATCACCTGACCTGAATCCGATTGAACATGCATTTCACTTGCTGAAGACAAAACTGAAGGGAAAATGCCCCAAGAACAAGCAGGAACTGAAGACAGTTGCAGTAGAGGCCTGGCAGAGCATCACCAGGGATGAAACCCAGCGTCTGGTGATGTCTATGCGTTCCACACTTCAGGCTGTAATTGACTGCAAAGGATTTGCAACCAAGTATTAAAATCTGAAAGTTTGATTTATGATTATTATTCTGTCCCATTACTTTTGGTCCCTTAACAAGTGGGAGGCACATATGCAAACTGTTGTAATTCCTACACCGTTCACCTGATTTGGATGTAAATTCCCTCAAATTAAAGTTGACAGTCTGCAGTTAAAGCACATCTTGTTCGTTTCATTTCAAATCCATTGTGGTGGTGTATAGAGCCAAAAATGTTAGAATTGTGTCCATGTCCCAATATTTATGGACCTGACTGTATAGGGGTCGGTAGTATGTAGGGCAGTGTACAGGGGTCGGTAGTATGTAGGGCAGTGTACAGGGGTCAGTAGTATGTAGGGCAGTGTACAGGGGTCGGTAGTATGTAGGGCAGTGTACAGGGGTCGGTAGTATGTAGGACAGTGTACAGGGGTCGGTAGTATGTAGGGCAGTGTACAGGGGTCGATAGTATGTAGGGCAGTGTACAGGGGTCGGTAGTATGTAGGGCAGTGTACAGGGGTCGGTAGTATGTAGGGCAGTATACAGGGGTCGGTAGTATGTAGGGCAGTGTACAGGGTTGGTAGTATGTAGGACAGTGTACAGGGGTCGGTAGTATGTAGGGCAGTGTACAGGGTTGGTAGTATGTAGGACAGTGTACAGGGGTCGGTAGTATGTAGGGCAGTGTACAGGGGTTGGTAGTATGTAGGACAGTGTACAGGGGTCAGTAGTATGTAGGGCAGTGTACAGGGGTCAGTAGTATGTAGGGCAGTGTACAGGGGTCGGTAGTATGTACGGCAGTGTACAGATGTCAGTAGTATGTAGGACAGTGTACAGATGTCAGTAGTATGTAGGACAGTGTACAGATGTCAGTAGTATGTAGGGCAGTGTACAGAGGTCAGTAGGATGTAGGGCAGTGTACAGGGGTTGGTAGTATGTAGGGCAGTGTACAGTTGTCAGTATTATGTAGGGCAGTGTACAGGGGTTGGTAGTATGTAGGGCAGTGTACAGTTGTCAGTATTATGTAGGGCAGTGTACAGGGGTCGGTAGTATGTAGGGCAGTGTACAGGGGTCGGTAGTATGTAGGGTACTGTACAGAAGTCGGTAGTATGTAGGGCAGTGTACAGGGGTCGGTAGTATGTAGGGCAGTGTACAGGGTTGGTAGTATGTAGGACAGTGTACAGGGGTCGGTAGTATGTAGGGCAGTGTACAGGGTTGGTAGTATGTAGGGCAGTGTACAGGGGTCGGTAGTATGTAGGGCAGTGTACAGGGGTCGGTAGTATGTAGGGCAGTGTACAGGGGTCGGTAGTATGTAGGGTACTGTACAGAAGTCGGTAGTATGTAGGGCAGTATACAGGGGTCGGTAGTATGTAGGGCAGTGTACAGGGTTGGTAGTATGTAGGACAGTGTACAGGGGTCGGTAGTATGTAGGGCAGTGTACAGGGTTGGTAGTATGTAGGACAGTGTACAGGGGTCGGTAGTATGTAGGGCAGTGTACAGGGGTTAGTAGTATGTAGGACAGTGTACAGGGGTCAGTAGTATGTAGGGCAGTGTACAGGGGTCAGTAGTATGTAGGGCAGTGTACAGGGGTCGGTAGTATGTACGGCAGTGTACAGATGTCAGTAGTATGTAGGACAGTGTACAGATGTCAGTAGTATGTAGGACAGTGTACAGATGTCAGTAGTATGTAGGGCAGTGTACAGAGGTCAGTAGGATGTAGGGCAGTGTACAGGGGTTGGTAGTATGTAGGGCAGTGTACAGTTGTCAGTATTATGTAGGGCAGTGTACAGGGGTTGGTAGTATGTAGGGCAGTGTACAGTTGTCAGTATTATGTAGGGCAGTGTACAGGGGTCGGTAGTATGTAGGGCAGTGTACAGGGGTCGGTAGTATGTAGGGTACTGTACAGAAGTCGGTAGTATGTAGGGCAGTGTACAGGGGTCGGTAGTATGTCGGGCAGTGTACAGGGGTCGGTAGTATGTAGGGCAGTGTACAGTTGTCAGTAGTATGTAGGGCAGTGTACAGTTGTCAGTAGTATGTAGGGCAGTGTACAGGGGTCGGTATTATGTAGGGCAGTGTACAGAGGTCAGTAGTATGTAGGGCAGTGTACAGAGGTCAGTAGTATGTAGGGCAGTGTACAGAGGTCGGTAGTATGTAGGGCAGTGTACAGGGGTCGGTAGTATGTAGGGTACTGTACAGGGGTCAGTAGTATGTAGGGCAGTGCACAGGGGTCAGTAGTATGTAGGGTACTGTACAGGGGTCGGTAGTATGTAGGGTACTGTACAGGGGTCGGTAGTATGTAGGGCAGTGTACAGTTGTCAGTAGTATGTAGGGCAGTGTACAGGGGTCGGTAGTATGTAGGGCAGTGTACAGGGATCGGTAGTATGTAGGGTACTGTACAGGGGTCAGTAGTATGTAGGACAGTGTACAGGAGTTGGTAGTATGTAGGGTACTGTACAGAGGTCAGTAGTATGTAGGGCAGTGTACAGGGGTCGGTAGTATGTAGGGTACTGTACAGGGGTCGGTAGTATGTAGGGCAGTGTACAGTTGTCAGTAGTATGTAGGGCAGTGTACAGGGATCGGTAGTATGTAGGGCAGTGTACAGGGATCGGTAGTATGTAGGGCACTGTACAGTTGTCAGTAGTATGTAGGGCAGTGTACAGGGGTCGGTAGTATGTAGGGCAGTGTACAGGGGTCGGTAGTATGTAGGGCAGTGTACAGAGGTCAGTAGTATGTAGGGCAGTGTACAGAGGTCGGTAGTATGTAGGGTACTGTACAGAGGTCAGTAGTATGTAGGGCAGTGTACAGAGGTCAGTAGTATGTAGGGCAGTGTACAGAGGTCAGTAGTATGTAGGGCAGTGTACAGAGGTCAGTAGTATGTAGGGCAGTGTACAGGGGTCGGTAGTATGTAGGGCAGTGTACAGGGGTCGGTAGTATGTAGGGCAGTGTACAGAGGTCAGTAGTATGTAGGACAGTGTACAGGGGTCGGTAGTATGTAGGGTACTGTACAGAGGTCAGTAGTATGTAGGGCAGTGTACAGGGGTCGGTAGTATGTAGGGCAGTGTACAGGGGTCGGTAGTATGTAGGGTACTGTACAGAGGTCAGTAGTATGTAGGGCAGTGTACAGGGGTCGGTAGTATGTAGGGCAGTGTACAGGGGTCGGTAGTATGTAGGGTACTGTACAGAGGTCAGTAGTATGTAGGGCAGTGTACAGAGGTCAGTAGTATGTAGGGCAGTGTACAGAGGTCAGTAGGGCATATGATATGTGTGAGCAGGTGAGCAGGAGAGGGGTTAGCAGGGCAGAGAAAAGGGTGACAACATGGCAAAGGACAAAGGGTCAGCAGGACAAAGGATAGGGGATCACCAAGCAGTGGGGAGTCTGGAGTGCACAGCGCAGAGGGATCTGGAGGGCATTGTACAGAGGGTTTGGAACACAGTTACTTGTGGCCTACACTAGGGGCTCAAGGTGATAGCACAGGAGAAAGGAGAACTGTTGTGAGACAGGAAGTGCCTAAACAAGGACCTTCAGGCCAGGATCAGCACGTATTTTAATGAAAGCTGCACATCTATATACTGAAACTGACTGTTGAATTGGAATTACCATTAAGATTTTTCATGAAATTATAATGATAGGATTAAAATCTATATTATTTTAGAAAATTTATTTCATAAACATATTTCATGTATTCCATTTTTATAGTGCTGTATCATTATATATTTTTATTGATACTGTCAGTGTAACATGTTCAAGCAAGAAAGTACAAACGTGCTATTGTTAATCTCTTCACGCCGAGCAGACGCAAGTATGCGGCCTCTCGGCAGCTGGGTCTTGACGCTGAGCGGCCGCATATTTGTGTACCATTTGTAAACAAACGTGCTAAGAGCACGTGCCTTGCATGCTCCCAGCACATGACTCGGTGTCCCACGAAAAGGTCCCGATCAATGCTTGCGATCAGGACCTATCCGATCATGTGACTGTCATGACAGCCAATCATGGCGGTCACATGACCCTAAACCCTGCCCCCACCTCCCGGTGTCAGAAACCCCTTATAGGGCCAGTAGGTGCCGGCTTGAAGGGGTTAAAGTAGAACTTTAGGCAGATGGCTAAATACAAAATTAAAAGCAATTAAAGGAAAATGTTTGGCCAGTCTTGTAATTCCCACATTGCTGTGACATTGCACACCAGGGAGGTCACTTTATTTTTTTCTTGCTTCAGCTTTGCAGCATCCTGTGTTACTTTTTCCACCTTCAGTCAGCTGATGATGGAAGCTATAAAGCTGAACCAGGTACTAGTAAAGTGACTTACCTGACTGTGCAGTGTTACTGCGGTGTGGGGTGATTGTAGCCGTGCACTGGGGTGATTGGTGCACTTGCTACAAGAACAAATGAGTACTGTCTGTGATGCTTTTTTTTTTATTTGCACTAACATCCAAATTTTCAGGAAAAGCTTTCGGGGTGTCGTGTAGGAGGTTCCCCCTGAAAGCTTGTCCTGAGAATTTGGATGTTAGTGTAAATAAAACAAAATATCTTGGGCAGTACTCATTTGTTCTTACTGCAGTGTGGGAACCACAAGACTGGCTGAATAGATTGCAAAGTTAAAACAGTTAATCTTTATTTATTTCAAATGCGTAATTGACATTCAGTCAGAGTTCAGCTTTATTATACAATAAAGATGGTAAAACAATAAAGATTATACAATAAAGATGGTAGTTTTTGTCATCAAAATCTCTTCTTTATTTTACTTTTTAGCCAAAAAAAGTATTACAAGAGTACAATGCATCCATGCGTGTTGCAATGTAATATCAAAGGGGAAAGAAAGCAATCCAGCCCCAATTAGAGACATTTGTCTTTTGCCTCAGGGACTTTAGTATGCTGCATAAAAGAGCACTTATTTAGTATCCTTATACCCAGAGCAGCTAGACAATTACAATCTAGGGTAAACTTCAGTAAATGTAGCATTGGGAACAATCACAGGAATTATTTATATCTTATTTTCCCTATTTCTTCCTAATTAAAACCTATAAAATAACAATGTATTTATTCAAGTCTGCTACCAAATGAAATCGTTTTTTTGAAAGAAAAAGTATATTTAGTTAATATAATATAGACTACCAAGGGAAAATGTTGCCCTTATTCTATTTGCCCCTGTGCATTGTCTTAAAAGATTCCACTCTCCCCCTACACAAGTGCATATTTATCCAGATCTGACTGTTTCAAAGTGGCATTAAAGTCAATACTTTCCTTTTGGCACAGAAATGCATAAAAAATGCAGCAAAAACATGTGTTCAAAAACGCACCGAAAAATGCATCAATTGCTATACACAAGGTATATAGCAACTGATGTGAATCTAGCCTAAGTGCATTTTCCAGCAAAGTGTGCTTATTCTTTTTGGCTCTGAGGAAGAGGGGATCACCCCTCGAAACGTGTCAGATTTTTTGAGTGTCCTCTTGCATGTGGGACTCATGCAGCACTCCAGACCATGGAGTTATATCATGATATGCCTGTGTCTATTTGGCATTTGTGAGTATACATCTGCTACATTTTATAAATACATTTTCTATTGCGGTAGTCCGCAAGGCTGGTGTGCCCCTTTCTTTTTTTTCTTTTTCCTGTTTTATAGCACTTATTCTTTTTGCCCTGACCTAAACAACCCCCCTTCCTTTCACCACTGGATGTAAACAATCAGAGGCTGTGTCTATCAGATCCTGGCAAATATGCATTTATGGAGGGGAAGGGTGAGATTATTTATGTCAGGGCAAAAAGAATAAGTGCACTTTGTCGGAAAATGCACATAGGTTAGGTTCACACCTCTGTGTGTTGTAATTTCTGTGTTTTCAGGAGCGTTTTGTGGTGTTTCACATTTTTGCCACATATTTTATACGTTTTGCGGGTTTTTTTGCCAATAGGATGGGTGGGATTTTGATGCAACTTTGCTGCAACTTTGGATGTATGCGACTTTGATGTAACTTTGGATAGGTGCAACTTGGATGCAACTTGGAATGTGACTGGGATGCAACTTTGAATGGATGCGACTTGGATTCGACTTTGATGTGACTTTGGATGGGTGAAATTTGGATGCAACCTTGTATGGGTGCTACTTTTATGCGATTTTGAATGGGTGCGACTTGAATGCTACTTTGATGCTACTTGAGTGCCAGAGAGTGTAAGGTTGCATTAACATTGCATTGCATGAAAAGAACTGTCATACTTTTCTATTAGAAAAAAAAGTTGCATCAAAGTTGCATCCATCCAAAGTCACATCAAAGTCGCATCACAGTCATTACTTTCCTATTGGCAAAAAAAAAATATGCAAGACACATTAAAAAGTGCTTTATGCCTTTCTGCTGCATGTCCATTAAAGTCTCTTGAACCAAAAACACACTTTATTGCATTAAAAAAATTCCATGACCCTCTCTAAAAACACATAGATGTGAATGTGTCCCATAGGAAACTATATTAAATGGACTGTAGTTTGGGCATGGCTTGGCGCATGGAGCGAGAGCAGTGACACTGCACAGCTCCTGGCTCGGACCTCTGCTGCAGGCTCCCTCTCTCCATCCCGCGCGCTCCTATATAATCCCCATGGGGAAGAATCAACACTGGACCCCCCGGAGACCAACGGGGAGCCGGTCCAGCAGTGATATGAGCCGGTTTTTTACTTGATCCTTGGCCGAGGCCTCGGGCGTCCTGGTCTCCAAGATGGCGCCGGCACCTCTCCCCTCCTTGTCTCCTGTGGATACAGAGATCTGTACAGAAGAAGGGCAGGTAAGCCCACGGGCTCCCTCTCTCCTCCTGGGGATCCTTTTACAAAGGCACAGCAAGCACAGGGCACACAGAGATCACGCAGCCCCTCCCCAGCATCTCTCTGCTCTGAGGATGGCTGGGATCTGCAGTCCCACATGCGGTCCCTGCACACCTACATGAAATCCCTTCCTACAAAGGCAGATTTTGAGCTTTACAGTATGTAAAACGTATCAAAAGCACATACAAGCAGGAAATTTCTGATCTTAAACAAGACATTTGTGTGTGTATGGAAGAGACTGAAAATACCGCCGAAGGTCTGTGTAACGCCTTACAAACCCATGAAGAGACTCTTAACTCCCATACGGTTCTTATACAACAGCTCATGTATCAACAAGATGACATTGAGAACAGGAACCACCGTAACAATATTCGAATCAGAGGCTTCCCAGAAACCACTGAATCTAAAGATTTGGCTGCAGCGGTTACCACTATCTTCAATCAACTGCTCCAGCAACCTGAAGACACCTATATTGAGTTAGACCGCTTACATCGCACGCTGGGCCCCAGGAATCCTGACCCATCTTTTGACCGTGATACCCTGTGCAGGGTCCACTACTTTAAGGTCAAGGACGCCATTATGTGTGCGGCTAGCATGCAGGACACTATCCTATTCCACGAAGTTCCAGTGATGCTCCTCTATGACCTTTCCCGCCAGACTCTAGCTATGCGCAGGGCTCTGCGCCCTCTCACTCAGATGCTGCAGGAGAGGCATATCCGTTACTAGTGTTCGCTCCCGTTTCAACTTCATGCCTCCCAGAACGGTAAATCTGCTCAATTCTGCACCCTTGGGGACTTGCCTACATTCCTTGGTGTGTTCGAGCTACCTCAGGTGTCCCTCCCGGATTGGCATTTCAACTTCTGACCCCTGGCCTTCCATTCCCCTCTTCCTACCAGTGGTCTGATCGCGGGAAGAAGAAGCGTTCCAGATCTTCATCCCACAAGATCCCGGAGGGATGACTCCCTATCTGCGTGAATTGGGAGGTTTTTCCCTTTCCTCCTCTTCCTACAGTTTTTGTACATTCTGTTGGTTACTCCTATTAGATCTGTGCCTTATGTTTGTACCTGTTGTTTTTTTAGGTTCTGGGGCTGTGGCCTATGGTTGGTCCCTGGGTTCCGCCACCGCCATTTGCTGTGGCGGGCGGGGACGCCTTCGGCCCTAGTCTCAGGGGCTTTAGGCCTTCCTTTATTGGTCTCATTCGCACCCCGTCATTACCGTGCTCTTTTTATGTTTATTTGTTGGGGGTGGGGGCCTACTTTATCATGCCTGTTTGAGGGATTATTGAATACGTTTTGTAGAGGGGGGTCATCCTCCCCTTGAGGGTGACCTCCTTCAAGTTATCATTTGTCTGTGGGGGGCCTGGGTCGGGATCAGATACATGCGCCTTTGACGTTCCCCACCTAGGCCTTCAGTGTACTACGCAGTTTCACACTGTATGTTATTTTGACAGCTCGCCTGTCTAGTAGTTTCTCCTTCTCATTTATCTCTTTTTTTTCTGCTCTTCCCTTCTTAGCTTTTTTTTCCCTTTTCGCTAGTTCTTTATCTAATCCCCTTTTTTTCTTTCCTCTTGGGGGTTTCCCCCCCCCTTTTTTCCCTCCTATTTGTTCTCCCTCAACCAACTATGACTCTGATTAAATTTTACTCTTTTACTGTATTTCACGCTCCATAAGACGCACCTGACCATAAGACGCACCTAAATTTTAGAGGCAGAAAACAGGAAAAAAAATATTCTGAACCAATGGACTGCAGACATAGTACAGGAAATGACCAGAGACTGCGGACACAATACAGGAAATGACCAGAGACTGCGGACATAGTACAGGAGATGACCAGAGACTGCGGACACAATACAGGAAATGACCAGAGACTGCGGACATAGTACAGGAGATGACCAGAGACTGTGAACACAGTACAGGAGATGACCAGAGACTGCGGACACAGCACAGGAGATGGACCAGAGACTGCGGACAAAGTACGGGAGATGACCAGAGACTGCGGACACATTACAGGAGATGACCAGAGACTGCGGACACAGTACAGGAGATTGACCAGAGACTGCGGACACAGTACAGGAGATGGACCAGAGACTGCGGACACAGTACAGGAGATGACCAGAGACTGCGGACACAGTACAGGAGATGGAGCTGAGACTGCGGACACAGTACAGGAGATGACCAGAGACTGCGGACACAGTACAGGGGATGACCAGAGACTGCGGACACAGTACAGGGGATGACCAGAGACTGCGGACACAGTACAGGAAATGGACCAGAGACTGCGGACACAGTACAGGAGATGACCAGAGGCTGTGGACACAGTACAGGAGATGGACCTGAGACTGCGGACACAGTACAGGAGATGACCAGAGACTGTGGACACAGTACAGGGGATGACCATAGACTGCGGACACAGTACAGGAGATGACCAGAGATTGTGGACATAGTACAGATGACCAGAGACTGCGGACATAGTACAGGAGATGACCAGAGACTGCGGACACAGTACAGGGAATGACCAGAGACTGTGGACATAGTACAGATGACCAGAGACTGCGGACATAGTACAGGGAAAATACCAGGAACATAGTACAGATGACCAGAGGCTGCTGACAGCGCAGGGGATGACCAGAGACTGCGGCCCTTTGGGGAGGGAGGGGGAGCGGGTACCTGAATTTGAGAGGTACCCGCTCCCACTTCCACGGAGTTGTCCTTCCCTCTTCTTCCCGCGCCGGCTTCTGTGACAGCCGATTGCCCCCTGCACATGCGCGAGAAGTGCTGCACTTTGTGAATGGCCCGGCGCCTTCTGGGACCTGTCATGTGTCCCAGAAGACACCGGACCATTCACAAAGTGCAGCGCTTTGGGCACCCAGCTGTCACAGAAGCCAGCGTGGGAAGACTACAGCGCTGAAGCGAGGAACAGGTATGGTCCTGCAGAAGAGAAGAGCTGAGCGGCCGTCCCGATATTCTGACATGGTGGCGGCAGAAATACCGGACCGGCCATTTTATATTCACTCCATAAGAGCGAAAAATACGGTAATTGTAGGGGCTTTAACACTCCAGAGAGGCGGAGCCAGATTCTCTAACATTTCCATAAATGTGGCGGCAGATTTTGCTACTCCAGGAGACACATTTTCACTCTGAAAATGAGGTTGCCCTCCGCAACCGTCACTATACTCAGTGGTATCATAGTACTAATCTACAGGCTAGGTCTAGGGGGGTGTTGGTGGCCTTTCATCATACCTTTGGCCCTGAGGTCCTGGACTCCTTAATCGATCCAACTGGTCACTACCTCTTCCTTAAATTGAAATACCAAGATTTCATTTTTACAATGGCGAATATTTACGCTCCCAACATAGATCAGGCTCCGTTCCTGGTGATGGTCCTCTCTAGGCTGTCCGCTTTTGGGGGTCCCTATTTCATCGTCGGAGGAGACTTCAACGTGGCTCTCTCTCCAGACTTGGACACTTCATAAGGTAAATCTTCTCTCTCCTTATCGGCCTTATCTCAACTTAAGTCACGTTTGCATGACTTACACCTAGTGGATGTTTGGCGCATCCAACATCCTTCGGAGCGAGACTATAGTTATTACTCTGCAGCTCATGCATCATACAGTCGTATAGACTATTTCTTTGTTTCACAGTCTTTTCTAGATTGTCCTATTTCATCCTGTCTCGATCATTTCTTATGGTCAGACCCCGCCCCAGTCCACCTTATGACTCAGTACCGACCATCGTTTTTTTTTGGCGCTTGAATGATACCCTACTCAAAGATTCTCTATGTATTACGGGGGTCGTGAAGACTATCCAGGACTTTATTCTGGACCACACATGTGTTCTTAGAGGGGTTCTTATTAAGCACGGCTCTCGCTTGAAAAAAGCTCGTACGACGGAGATGTGTCGCTTATTTTCCCTCATTGCACTCCTTGAATCGTCCCACAAACGTACGCTGGACCCGGTGCTTGCGGTGGACCTCTCTAATGCTCATAGAGATTTACTCCAATTTCTAGATTCCTCCTCCCTTGTCGCACGAGACAAAGCATGCAACACTCATTACTCTCTAGCTAACAAATGTGGCCAGCACTTGGCATGTGTACTCCACCCTCGTGCGCCCCGTCGTCCGATCCAACACATCAAGGCGCCTGAAGATATTAAAATCTACTACAATAAGGGCATCTGTGCTGCATTTGAGCGCTACTATTCTAAACTCTATAATCTTTCTGCAGTGAATCTTGATGCTCCTCCCGTTTCCTCCCTGCCGGCTATGTCCCAACATATTATGGAGACGGCGTTACCTGTTCTAGATCCCCAAGATGCATTAGATCTGGAAGAGCCCTTCTCGATTATAGAAGTTCTTGGGGCAATCAAGGCCCTGAAAACTGGTCGGTGCCTGGGTCCAGACGGATTCACCCCATGCTTTTACAAAACATTCGCCACCCAATTAGCCCCCCTTCTGGCCCAAGCGTTTAATGTTATCGATGATTTGAATGTACCTTCATCAGCTTTTTTATCCGCCACTATTTCAGTTATTCCTAAGCTGGGTAAAGACCCTTCTCATTTCGGTAGTTAGTACCCAATTTCTCTACTTAACCTGGTTTTTTAGCTTTTTGCTAAACTTTTAGTGAACCGTCTTTCCCCTTTTCTACCGACCTTGATCCACCACGACCAGGTTGGCTTTGTCCCAGGTCGTGAAGCTAGAGATAACACTTCTAAAACTATCCATCTTATCTCTTTTATCAAGCAACACGGCTTAAAGGCTTGCCTACTTTCATGTGATGCTGAGAAGGTGTTCGATCGCGTCGACTGGCGCTTTCTCCGTATTACCTTGGAACAGATCGGTTTGGGTTCCCGGTTCTTTGCTCGGATTATGTCCCTCTAATCTCATCCTTCGGCGTCTGTCCTAGTCAATGGTATAGTTTCTTCGCCCTTTCCCATCTCGAATGGGAATGAAAGGGGATGTCCCCTTTCACCTCTTCTCTTTGTTTTAGTAATGGAACATCTTGTGAGAGCCATACGAGCCAACGACTCAATCTTGGGCATCCACACTCCCTCCGCACATCATAAATTATCCTTATACGCTGACGACCTTCTAGTTTACGCTCAACAGCCACTTATTTCCCTCCCTAGTCTTTTCCACAAATTTTGTAGATTTGGTTCCGTCAGCAACTTTAAACTTAATATCTCTAAAATGGAGGCCCTCAATATTTCTTTACCTCCCCATGTATTGACGAACCTTCGGCCTAACTTTTCATTTCAATGGTGTTCAAAGGCTATCACCTACCTTGGGACCCTGATTTCGGCCGATCTTAATGCGCTATTTTCCCTTAATTATTTACCTTTACTTTAGCGTATCGGAAAGGATTTGGCTTCATGGGGCGCTTCAGCCCTGCCCTGGTTCGGCCTCATCAACATCCTCAAGATGGATACTTTGCCTAAGCTACTATATGTTTTCCAGACTGTACCGATCACTGTCCCTAGGAGTTTCTTCCTTTCATTACGCTCCCTTTCGATTAGATTTATTTGGCACCGTGAGTTTCCAGGTTAAAACACAGGTTACTTACCTATCCGAAACTTGAGGGTGGAATGGGTTTGCCGGACTTAGAGCTTTACTACAGAGCCACGTTACTGGCCCAGATGCTTGATTGGTTTCCTAGACCAAGATCTTTCTCAGGCTGATCTTTGGGCATTACCACGGGGCTATGACCAGGAATATGTGCGTTTTTCCGGCTTGTCCCCTTTGACTTTAGCTGTTATGCGGTTGTGGTATAAATGAGGCATGATTACTCTTTTATCTTCCGATCCCTCTCCTTTATCACCACTATTTGATAACCCCTCCCTCGGGTTGGGCTCTTCCATTATTGGACCCTTTACACGCGCTTCCTGGCCCGTAGCCCGGGACTTTATATGCCCCCAATCAGGTCTTCTACTCCTTCAGGGTGGGTTTAGGGATTGGTCAACCACTCTACACCTATCCTCCTTTTGCAAGCACTTGCACTCTTCCTCCAAAAGTCATCACCCACTTTCTGAGATTGAATGGCTGTGCTCCCTCTCTGAACCACCAAGACATGTCTTAGCTTCCCTCTATAAAGTGCTCCAGAATGCTCTTCACTCTGAACTCCCTCCCTACACTAAGACGTGGGCTCGAGACATAGGTAAGGACATTCCGGCTGAAGATTGGTCCACGTCGTTCCACTTTACTCATAAATCGTCTATTTCTTGCTACTCACAAGAAAAGAATTTTAAGCTTTTTTTCTCGATGGCACAGTGATCCCCTTACAAAATGTTTGCTTCTACACCTGATCTTCGTTGGCGCTGTAATAGAGCTGTTGGCACACAGCTCCACATGTGGTGGGATTGCGATCAAATACAACCCTTCTGGCGACAAGTCTTTGCTGTATATAACCAGATCTACTGTGAGTCCTTGGCCCCTTCTTTCCAGCGATGATGATGAGTTCTCCATCACTAGTGCAGAGGCTGCCAGCACACAGAGCACAGTTCAGGCACAAAGAACAGTCTAGGGGATGTGTCTTTGTGGTTTTAATTTAGGTAATTTTGATGGGGTGTAGCGTGGTACGGGATACTCCAGAACTACTAACAGAAACAAGAAGACACACTTCTCTATGCTGCAAATAGTCAATTAGATGTGAACAGCTGTGGGTGCTGTCAGCCTCTCATTGCTTTGTAGGAAATCATAGTTGGCCTCAAACATAGGTGTGAATGAGGCTTTTGTTTTTTACCTTTCAAACAAACTGAGTTTGTATGTAGTTAACCTTTATATGTTTGTGAACAGTACATGCTTTATTTTCTTTGTGGCAAGGATCATTGTCATACTAGATTGTGTGAATGCATGTTTTCACTTTTGACCTCCGTGTAATGATCCTCAGTGAAGGTCAGGCTGTCACATACATTTCTGTGTCTCCGAGTGTGAGATTGCATTCACATTTGATTTTCCAAATGTCAAATGGAAACTAACACACTGGCAGCATTTGTTTTTATTTTGGCCTCTCCCTGCCCATAAGCTGATATTCTGTCTCAGTTATATTTTGTTGATAAATTCCCCTCATTTGATGTATTCAAGTTTGATATCAATGATTCCCTGAGGACATTGTGGAGGGGCTGTGGCCCTGTTATGATTCTGTTTGTTCTGCCAGATGTTCCATTAATGTTATTTTGTACATGAGGATTGCCAAATGGTCTTCTTGTGCCAGTCTTGTTCTTTTTTAGCTGCCCAGGTACAGGCACCATGCCAGTGTGTGGTTTGCAAATAACCAGTGGGATTATGAATGTTTTTAAAGGAAGAACTGGCTCAGCTATCCATTAGCAATCAATAGGATTCTTCCTTTCATTCTGTTATTCTGCAGTGAAGGAATGAAAGGGAGGATCTGATTGGTTGCTATTAGTAATAAGGATTGCTGGTGAGAGTTCTGTCAAATTAAAGTTTGATAAACAAGGCCAGTTAAAAAAGTTTTCTATTTCTGTATCTAACTATTGACATGTTGACTGTCAGAGCTGTAAATGATTTAATCCCTTTTAATCCCAAAAATAAGTTGCAATTAAAGAGCATCCAACAGTGTCTGATCTCTAGCCTATCTCAACCCATTGCTTAAAGCAGAACTAAACTGTAGCTGAGTGCCACAAGCTGGAAACGCTACTTAAAGTGGTAGTAAAGTCTTGAAAGGGAAAATCCGATGACAGGCAGGGTTTTTATAACAGAAGAGACCCTAGTGGTTTCTTATGTCATACATGCCCCCCCTCCCCGTGCCTGTCAGTAAGTAATGTGATCTGAGCCGCACATGGGAAGCTCAGACCACATTTACGGCATGCTACAGGGATGTGACTCCCGTGCACATGACATTCAAGTTGCTGAAGATTGAGAACCTAGAAGTAAGACTGAGCAAAGATGGAAGCCACCGAAGACCAGGGAGAGCCCTGTCAGCATGGCTCTGGAGGGCTCCATCTGCAGGTAGGTTTGTCATAATGTACTAGTATGCAATACATACTAGTACATTACAGTATGACCTAAGACTGCACAGGGGACCATTTTTGTAAATAAAGAGACTATTCAAAGTAAACTCCAGCCCCAAATCCATCTATGCCTCCATGCTTTATTTTGCTGAGAAATAAACTTGAAAAACACCCTTTTAGCTTTGCTAGTCACAGTTATCGTTTTCATAAGGGCACATGATTTACTTCTTGAAATCCATCTGTCCTAAGCTCAGGAATGCAGGCAAGAAGGAATGTTTAGCTGAGAAAGTCCATCCTCCGTTCCTGCAGATGAAAGAAAAAAATGTCCATGTAGACTCCTGGGACTTATGACATCATTTTGACCTAGGCCAGAAACTAGGAAGCAGCTGAAGAAATGTAAAAATGAAATTTTAGAACAAGTATACATAATATACTTTCCTGTCTATGTACTAATGCTTGCAACATAAAGATTAAAAATAGTCAGTGGTGGACCGTCAGGACCAGCAAGGCCTTCTCTGTTGGCTTAAACACTGCCTAAACTATCAGAACCACTGATATACATTTTATTATATTTTTTCCATGATGTGTTATTGCTGGTATAGCCTATTCTCTTCATATCATATTCTCTTGGTTTCACTGCTTCCAGTAGTAGTGTTTATGTTAGAGCTTTTATCCTATTATAATTCAGCCATGATAGCTATCATGTATTGCCAGTGTCAAATCTGCCTTGAGGCCTTCAGAATCAATAGTGAAGGTACCTGTAGCTTAAAGTAAATGTCACTGAAACTGTAGCTTTAACCCAGGGTTCTCCAAACTATGGCCCTCCAGCTGTTGAAGTACCACAAGTCACAAATGCCTCTGGGAGCCTTACCTGTGGCTGTCAGAGTCTTGCAAGGCCTCATGGGACTTGCAGTTCCTCAACACCTGGAGGGCCATAGTTTGAAGAACCCTGCTTTAACCAGTCAGATTTTGAATTGGCGACACCTCGGCCATCTAGCAAGTGGACAATGCTGAATTTTTAAGGTTACAGACAAGAAGTTCAGTTAAGACACAACTGAAAGCCTAGGCAAGAGAGCTTAGTTCTGCTTTGAAGTGACCTCAGCACTACAGGCTCAAAAAAGCAGATAGCAATACTTGCAAAAAAAGCTCTATAATCTGTAAGCTCTGAAACACTGCAATAGTGCTACCCTGCTGTCAAAAGTATTCAACACTGTGTTCATTCCTGCTACCACCTCAAAACACAGTGGTTCCTCCTACTAACTTGTATGTCACTACAGGATGTACAAGCTGGCAGGAGGAACCACTGCATGCACTGGGGGAAACCGGTATTTGTCTCATCTGGTCAGTCAAAATCTAGCCATACAGGGCTCATTCTCTGTGGGCTGAATGAAAGGAAATCAATTGGTTACACCATCCACGCTAAACAGCATGGACGGAAGCTTCTCCACTGCTGACTGTTGTATTCAGCAGCTGCGGCACTGCCGAACATTGACTGCATATGATAGGATATAGTCACTGCTTGGCCATTACATTTTTATCTGGCTCTGTTGATTTTAAAATCAAAACTTGAGCTGTGGATAACCTAATATGTACTCTATACTGTTATAATTATACAGGAGTTATATAGCACCAACAGTTTACATAATAAAGGGATACAGTACAGATATAATACAATTCAAGACAAGAGGGTTAGTGAACCCTGGCTGTGAGAGCTTACAATCTAAGGGATGCAGAAGTGATACAAAAGGCCATCAATTGGTGTTAATACAATAATTTGTTTTCTGTACAGACAGGTGGGGTTCTCTCACTAATAGAGTGTACGCTGATTGAAGAACCAGATATGAACGACGATGACTGTAAGTAAGCCTGTATAGCTTTTTGCTTCCTATAACCACAGTGGTTTGTGTGTATAGATGGTACAATTGTCCGTTTATTAAAGATATGACATTCTTCCTTTTCACCATTTTACCAGTTCTTCCATTAAACTACATCTGTTTATATAAAAATGGCTGATAAACAGAATTAACATAATGTATAATATTCCAAGGCATAACAATAGGGAATGTATGATTTTGTACATATTTTCTTTATCTACAAGGCTAGGACCTTTTTTTGTTTTTTTTCCCCAATTAGGTAAATATTAATTATTGTATATTTTTTAATCTCCTTGTGAATCAGCAGGTGGGGATCTAGGCTTTGCTTTCCTTACCTGTTTACAGTGCTCAGTAGTTGAAGTTTAACCAATTGCCTGCTGCCCTATAGCAGAAATACTGCTATATGGCTGCGCTAAATCACTTATATATATATATATATATATATATATATATATATATATATAGTTCCCTCTAGTGTCAGAATGCCCGCTGCAGTCCCTCCACTAGTATAAATTAAAAAAAAACAAATTCCAGTATATATACTGCCATTTATAAACGCTATAACTTTCACGTAAACCAATTAATTTACACGTATTGGGATTTTTTTTTTTAGCAAAGACATGTATCAGAATACATTTTGGCCTACATTTATGACAAAATTTGATATGTTAAATCTTTTTACTAGACATATTTAATAGCAAAAAGTCAAAAATATAATTTTTTTTCAAAATTGTCAGTCTTTTTTTGCTTATAGCACAAAAAATTAAAAACGCAGAGGCGATCAAATACCACCTAAAGTAAGCTCCATTTATGGGGAAAAAAAGGACATAAATTTCATTTGGGTGTAGTGTTGCATGACCACGCAATTGTCAGTTAAAGTAACACAGCGCCATATCGCAAAAAATGGCCTGGTCAGGAAGGGGGGTAAATCCTCTGGAGGGCAAGTGGTTAAAAACAAATAAATGAGTCATAGGAGTGAGTCCCTTATTGGATATCTGTGAGAGCCTGCCTTATGATTACTACTGTGCTGCCTAAAAAAATATAAAATATCTAGGCAAAACAAAACATACTGTAAAAAATCCACATAAATAAAACTGACTCAATTATATTTACTCTATAATCTAAGTTGAAAATATAGGGAGGCAATATTTCTAAACTGAAAAAAAAAACATTTTGTTTTTCATGCTAGCTAGTAATTTGACTCTTCAGGTTACCCTGATTTGTAAAATATTCAGGCTGTCTGAAGCTGGTGTTCTGTAAACATCTATTGCAGAATGTGATTCTTGGAAGCAGACATGTGTTCTCTAAAGTTGGTCAAACACTGTTAGAATTTCTACACTGTTAGCAATTCTAACAGTGGATGGCTCTGCCGGCTTGACAGAAGTCAATAATTCAATTGACTTTTGTCTAAGGAGCTGGGTGGAAGTTTGTAGCCAGAACAGTGTCTATAGCCAATCAGCTGCAGACACTGTTGAGTTATTCTGACAGTTCTGACAGCTGCAGCTAGCGGTTTTCAGAATACAGTAGCATGGTTGGGAGTATTCATCAATTCATGCTCTTTTGTATGAATGGAGGAAACTGTTAGATTTCTTTCATTCAGCCTGCTGGTCGTACAAAAAAATTATATTGGTTAAAATTGCAGTAAAAAAAAAAAAAAAGAATCAGCACATGGGACATAATTTACAGTCAGTAAGAAGTGTCCTTTGCCTTAATGCATATTCTGTTAGGTGAAATCTCTTCCATCCTTAATTGTCCTCCAGTCTTCCTCCTTCCGTAGTTACAGTAACTCAGCATTAAATGTGTTAAAAGCACAGCACTTCTAAAACTAGCAGAAGCCTCCTGTGGGAAATATCATCAGATATGTGCCCTCAGCTACGCATTTGTCTGTTTTTAACATGTCTGTGAAGAAAACAATATAGATTGCGGGATAAAAGGAATTCATATTTCTACATGTTGTAGGACAAGGTGAAGTCCAGCCTCAAGATATATGCTGTTACTCATATTATCCAGAGACTTCTCATCTGTGTACCTCTCTGAAATTAATCTCACTTTTTTACCTTTGGGGTAACTTTAGGACAATGCTCCATCAATACTTTTCACCCTCTGCAAAGACAGCGCTCCAATTGGCCATTGAGGGATCAATTGGATGGAATGGCTTTTAATGTTGAAGCTGAAACTCCTGCAGATAGGTTCAAAGCTCAACAATAGGGATGCACTGATACTGATACCGGTATCGATATTGGTGCCGATACCGAGTATTCTCATGAGTACTCATACTCGTGAAAATACTCTTGATGCCTTAACTGATACTTTGCGGTGCGATTTGCATTAATGGACGCAAATTGCACCACAAAAATTAGCATGCAGTTTGAACAGGAATGTGATTCCTGTCCAAATCTCATGCGGTTTCCCCACTGCTGCTGTGTGAACCCAGGCTCAAATGCCCAAGCTCACACAGGAGCGGTGTGGGAAACCTCCCTGCAAGCATCCCATGCTAAGTCTTGGTGGTAAGAGATGAGAGAAAGCGGCAGGGATTTCTTTCCTCTCCTTGCAGCTATGACATTTCAGGCTAGAGGGCTCTTGATTGGTCAGCACCGTCACATAGACCGTGCTGACCAATCAGATACCTTCTAGCCCGGACTGTCGTCCCTGCAAGGAGAGGAGAGAATGCCATGGGGATTTCAAATCCGCAGACCTGTGAAGCAGCTTTCTCTTCTCTCCTTTCAGCAGTGACAGTTCGGGTTAGGCGGCATCTGACTGGTCAGCATCATCCATGTGACGGTGCTGCTGACCAATGAAAAGTCTTCTGGCCTCTTTCTCTCCTCTCTTACCACTAAGACTCAGCATGGGGTGTCTGCAGGGAGGTTCCCTGCACCATTCCTGTGTGAACCCGGGTTATGACAAGCATGCAATCCCTGTTGAAATTGCATGCTATTCTTTGTGGTGCAATTTGCATCCATTATTGCAAATCACACTGCAAAGTATCAGTAACAGTATCGGCGAGTACTTGATGAAAGTATCAGTACTTGTACTTACCGATAAAAAGAAATGGTATCGGTGCATCCCTACACAACACCTGTTCTTCACCAGCACCTTGTGACCTAGTACACAATCGACTGAAAAGGTAGTGTCGTTGTTTCATACTTTGTTCCATCATAATGAACATGGACTACAGTGACTGGACAAATCTGACAGTATAGTTTAATTCATTTGAATCGCTACCTACGTGAACTAAGTAGGGTGCTGTTAAGATTGATGGTTATTAGATTACAGCCACAGGCGCTGGATACTTTTGGATTCAATGTCTGTGTGTACTAGACATACACTTTTTCTTGCATGAATATTTTAAAACAGAACTCCTGTCTGCTTTAAAACTCAAATGAAACTCAATATATTGTTACCGTAATGCAACCAGACTGCATAAACAGAAATAAGTGTCTTGTACTTTTGATTTTTGGCTGTTATATTTGCTGCAGCTGGAGTTAAAATGCTCTGTAATGGCAGCATACTCAAGAGCCAGACTGCTGCTCAACACATAGCACAGGGGTCCAGGTCTCCAGGTCTCCAGTGATCCGATCAGCCCCCTATACAGTGCTCCAATGAGCAGCACTCACAATACCTCTGCGGGCTCTATTAATTGGAGCGCAGAGCAAGAGGGAGGGTTGAACTGCTGGACTGGTGTTGAGCATTAGTCTGCTCTTCTGGATTGGTGTTGAGCATTAGTCTGCTCTTCAGCTTCCTGCCAACACAATGTATTTTACAGTGATTGTAAAGGGTAATTTTTTTTTTAAACAATAAACATGTTGTACTTACCTGCTCTGTACAATGGTCTTGCACAGAGCAGCTCTGATCCTCCTTTTCTGGGTCCCCCCACCAGCGCTGCTGGCTCTTCCTCTTCGTGCACCACCATAGGAAGCTGCTCCATATGGTGGCAAACCTGTGGGCTTGATCCCGAAACCTTGCTGCCTGTGTCTATAGACACAGCTCAGCCCCAATCACTTGTCACAGGATTTAATTGACAGCATTGCCTCTCTATCCTTTGAGGAGGGAGGGAGAAGAGAGATCCGTTGTTCTTGGGGACAACCCGGGATGGGGTGGGGGGGGGGAGCTGCACACAGAAGGCTTTTTACCTTAAAGTGGTTGTGAAGAATAAACATTTTTTACCGTAATGCATTCCTTGCACTAAGATAAAGAATGTTTAGGCTAAAGTATCTTCTCCTCCCCCCTTATACTCACCTGAGCCCTCTTTTGATCCAACGCAGTGCCCATTTGCAGCGGTTCTCTCCTCTTTTCTCCACTTCCCACAGGCTTAGCTGAGAGCAATGGGAGCTATTGGTTCCTGCTGCTGTCAGTCAAATCCTGTGACGATGGAGCAGGGGGTGGTGCCAAGCCTTGATGTGGGGGGTCAATGGGCACAAGCAGCGGAGCTCAGGATCGAGTATGCAGGTGTGCCACAATAGGAAGCAGCCTCCTATAATGGCACACTGAGAAGGGTAGGAGCCAGGAGCTTCGGTGGGGGATCCGAGAAGAGGAGGTCCTGGGCAATTCCATCGCACAGAGCAAGTAAGTATAAACCCATTTGTTAGTTTAAAAAAAATAAAACTGTAGACTGTAAAATCACTTTAATGCAGAATATGCATTAAGGTAAAAAACCTTCTGCCTTCACTTTAAGCCTAGCAGCATCAATATATATATATATATATATATATATATATATCTATATATATACACACATTCAACTCTGGGCTTTAAGCCTACAGTAGTCTGATAGAGTGTATCACCCATTCTCAGCAAACTATCTGATAGCTTGTTAGGTGTACCATAATTTGCAAAAGAATGAGGCATAAAACCAGGGATTAAATCCCTTCTTACAAAGGTGTTCATTAGCTGATTCCTTTGTTTAATAACTTTTTTTAGAACTGTAAAGAGCCAGATCACGAATGTGTGGAGACTATATAATGCAGACATGTTCCATATCTGCAAAGGATATCATGATGTCTACCTTGGTTACATTCTTAACAGATGAATTCAGAACCAAAAATGTATGTAGACCGAGACTCCTGGTTTACAGACTTTCCACAGGGCACTGTCATTAACAATTATATTGTGTCATTTGTGTCCAGTGAGTGACATCCAGCTATTCTTCTGCAGTCCACAGAACCAAGTGTAGTGCTCAGTGCGTACAATGCATATTATTAGAATAAAATGTTGGTAAGCAGATAACCAAACCCATCCAGCCCCTGTATAGGATTCCAATCAGGAATAAACAAGCTAAAGTGGTTCTAAAGGCTGAAGGTTTTTTTTTAACCTTCAGGAATTCTATGCAGTTGTTAAAAAATCTTCAGTGTGCAGCTCCCCCTGCACCCCCCCCCCCCCAATACTTACCTGAGCCCCATGTTGATCCAGCGCTCTGCATAAGAGCAGTGGCTCTCCCAGGACTCTCTCTCCTCACTGGTTCTCTTCATCAATCACAGCCAGTGAGGAGGGAGTGGGACTGAGCCACGCACTGTATCCCATAGACACACAGAGGCGGCATGGAAGCAAGCACGCATGAGTGCCCCCATAGCAAGCAGCTTGTTCAAGGGGCACTCAGCAAGGAGGATTGGTGCTGCGTTATGTGCAAAACCATTACACAGAGCAGGTAAGTATGATGTGTTTTTTATTTTAAAGATAAAATACAAGCCTTTAGAACCACTTTAACTTCCATAAATCATGTGAAGCATCCTTGATGTTTTCTGTTCACTGATTGTGGGCAGCAACTAACTATGCTGCAAATCAATTTAACCAACCTGTTTCAGTGCCTTAGTGGAAGTGGAAAATATTACTGTTTATAGAAAGATCTTTAATAGGAAAGATTGTTTGTTTAAGGAATCAACAGCAAACCTGAGAGGTAATATTAGTCCTTAATATGTTTCTTAATAGATAGGTGCAGGTATTCACTAGGTTCCTGAAGGTCCATCCATTCAAGCATCATCCCATCATATGAGTGCAGTATGTTCTTTATGCCCTTCACTGGAGTTCCATTGTCCATTCCAATGTACAGTGACATCCTGACATCCTTGGACAGCTCTTTGGTCTTTGCCATGGTGGAGAGTTTGGAATCTGATTGTTTGATTGCTCTTGTGGACAGGTCTTTTATACAGGTAACAAAATGAGATTAGCAGCACTCCCTTTAAGAGACTGCTTCTAATCTCAGCTTGTTGCCTGTATGAAAGACACCTGGTAGCCAGAAATCCTGCTGAATGATAGGGGATCAAATACGTATTTCCCTCATGAACAGGCAAATCAGTGCATCATTTGTTAGACATGCATTTATTTTTTTTTATTGTTGCTATTCTGTCTCTCAGTGTTACAATACACCTACCATTCGATTTTTAGACTAATCATTTCTTTGTGAGTGGGCAAACATTAAAAATCAACAGGGGATCAAATACTTATTTCCTTCACTGTATGTCAAGTGATAATTTTCTCACTTTCTGTTTTGGCTTTGGGACAGGAAGTGAAGGGGCAATTACCTGGGGATGATTGACTCTGGGCACAAACTGTGTCTAGGGCCGATCATCAGTAGGCAATCACTTCAACTATAGCCCATATCAGCCTCTCTTCACTTTGTACAGGGCTGCTGCAGACAGCTGTTCGCATAAATCCAGCTGGAAAAATCACTTAAATCGCACATGACATTATTCTAAGTAAATACAGGTTCACTTTATTTACTAAAATTCACTTTACAAAATGAATATTCACTTTACTAGGTGACCAGTCTGTAAATCACCTGTACTGACTGACAGCTCTACTTGGAGCAAAACAAGTTCTTGGTACATCCTGGCTGATTCATTTTTTTCACAAGTCAGGCTTTTTTCTGGTGGCACAAAAGAACCAAAAGTCAAAACCCTGTGGATGAGGTTGTCAGTTACAGGCACATGGACACCACCATAGCAGTACGCTCTGTTCACAGTAAATTATGTTTCTTTTACTGTAAATGACAATGAGGTTGTGTTAGATTGCCTTGTTATAATCCAAATACTAATTAGTAGAATTCTGCTTCAGCCCTGATTCACACTGGTTCGGTGCAAATTCCGCATCAGAATCGCACCCCGTTCATGCGAACCACTGCACGTGTGTATGTTACGTTAACAACACCCCAAAAGCGGTACGCAAAACGCGGTGCGATGTGCAGAATCGGATCGCATAGGTGTGAATACCCATGCAATCTAATTCTAGCGTGGACCAAAAAAAGGTTCCTGTACTTTTTTGGTGTGGGTGCGGTGCGCTTAGAGCCATACAAAATGTATGGCTCCAATTGCTCTACATACAAATCGCCTGGGATTTGTACATGAATACGGTGCGGTTCCTGTGCGAATCACATGCAATATACCGCACCGCTTATATCTAAATCCAGGCTCAAACTACCGGAAATCTTGAACTGTGTACAAGGAAGATTAGATTATTTTTTTCCGGATGTTGCAGATGGGGCCAACTTTTATGGAAAATGAGAACGTGGCAAACGGTGCAGGCAGCAGACATAACTAGGAAACAGCAGGACTTCGGTGCTTAAACGTTTGCAAGGCGGCCCAGTATTTTTCATCTTATCTCTCCATGTTGTTCTGTCTTTTTGTAGTATAAATGATGTAAGTGAGATGGTGACAGGCTTCCTCTGACTTTTGCTGTATCTATCAATGCTACTTCATTAGTCACACAGAAGGGGGTGCTGGTTTATGGAATCCATCTCACCCTTCTGGAACTCAGAAAACAAGACAAGGGATTGTCAGTTCATTCACTGATATGTCGCAAACTTTCTTTTTGACAGTTTTTTAGGTGAATGGAAAAAAACTGTTAAAGCAGAACTACAGGAAAAATAATTTGATATCTCAACTCCATATATACAGTATAACCACCTTAGCCTGGGTTCACACTGACGCAGTACGGAATTCGCAGCGTTTTCTGTGTAAATTTCGCACCGCATCACAATCACACCCTGTTCACGCGAACTGCTGCGGGTGTGTATGTTAAGTTAACAACACCCCAAAATCGGTCCTCAAAACGCGGTACGATGTGCAGAATCAGACTGCATGGGTGTGAATACCCAATGCGATCCAATTCTAGTGCAGACTAAAAAAAGGGTCCTCCACCTTTTTGGTGCGGATGCAGTGCGATTTGAGCCATACAAAATGGCACACAGTTTGCATGTGATTTGCACAAGAATGCGGTGCAGTTCCTGTGCGAATCACATGCAACGTACCCCACCGCACAAGTGTGAAGCCAGCCTTGCTCTTTAGTTATTATTATACAGGATTTATATAGCACCCACAGTTTGCTCAGCGCTTTACAATATAACGGGAGACAATACAGCAACAAAACAGTTCAATACAAGAGGGTTAGGAGGGCCCTGCTCCTTGGAGCTTACAATCTAGGAGGGAGGGGCTAGTGGTACAAAAGGTAGTAACTGTGGGGGATGGACTGGTTGGAAGATTCCATTATTAGCTGAGGGCAGGATAGGCTTCCCTGAAGAGATAGGTTTTTAGAGATCGCCTAAAAGTGAGCAGAGTAGGCGATAGTCTGATAAATTGGGGTAGAGAGTTCCAGAGGATGGGGGAAGCTCTGGAGAAGTTCTGGAGACGAGCATGGGAGGAGGAGACAAGGGAGCTAGAGAGTAGGAGGTCTTGCGAGGAGCGGAGAGTACGGTTTGGGTGATATTTAGAGACAAGATCGGTGAAGTCATTTTGGGCAGAGTTATAAATGGCTTTATACGTTATTGTTAATGTTTTGAATTTTATCTGTTGGGCAATGGGAAGCCACTGGAGGGATTGGCAGAGAGGGGTGGCAGATACAGAACGGTTAGTAAGGTGGATGAGTCTGGCAGCAGCATTCATGATAGACTGAAATGGGGATAGCCTGCAATTAGGTAGGCCAATGAGGAGGGAGTTACAATAGTCAAGGCGATATATAACAAGGGAGTGAATTGAATAAGCTGCTTAGTGGTTTCCGAGGTTATGAACGGCCGTATCTTGGAGATGTTGCGGAGGTGAAGTCTACAAGATTTGAACAGTGATTGGATTTGGGACTGAAAGGACAGATGGGAGTCTAACATTACACCTAGCACCCTGGCATGAGGGGAGGGACTGATGGTTGTGTTATTGATCTTGATGGAGAGGTCAAGGGAGGGGGCACGAGCTGGAGGGAGTACTAAGAGCTCAGTTTTGGAAAGATTGAGTTTGAGGAAGTTGTGTGACATCCATGCCGATATGTCACTTAGTAGGTTAGTAATGCGAGAGGAGAGTGAAGGGGTGAGGTGAGGGGTAGAAAGATAGATTTGTGTGTCATCAGCATAGAGATGGTACTTAAAGTCGTGGGAGTTTATCAAGTGACCAAGGGAGGAGGTTTAGATGGAGAAGAGAAGGGGTCCAAGGACAGAACCTTGAGGGACCCCTACAGAAAGAGGGAGCGAAGAGGAAGAGGCAGTGTTGTAGGTAACGCTGAATGAGCACTGCGATAGATAGGAGGAGAACCAGGAGAGAGTCTTGGAGGCCAAGAGATTGGAGTTTTTTGAGGAGGAGGGGATGGTCAACCGTATCAAAAGCTGCAGAGAGGTCAAGTAGAAAGAGTACGGAGTAGTGGCCATTGGTTTTAGCAGTTAGTAGATCATTAGTGAGTTTTAGTAGGGCAGTTTCAGTGGAGTGTAGTGAGCAAAAGCCAGACTGTAAAGGGTCAAGAAGGTTGTTGTCGGTGAGGTGGGAGCTCAGGCAATTGTAGACTAAGCGTTCTAGGAGTTTAGAGGTAAATGGCAGCAGGGAGATGGGTCTTAAGTTGTTCAGGTTGGTGGGGTCCAGGGAGGGCTTTTTAAGTATTGGAGTGATGTGTGCATGTTTTAGTGGGGAGGGGAAGGCACCAGTAGAGAGGGAAAGATTGAAGATGTGAGTGAGGGAGCGTAGGATGGAAGAAGAGGGTGACCTTAGTAGTTGTGAGGGGACAGGATCCAGGGGACAGGTAGTGAGAAAACCTTAGTGACCTCTTCGGTAGTAGCAAGGTCAAAAGAGGAAAGTGTTGAGGGAGGTTTAGTATAAGGTATGCTAAGTGGGCTGGATGTCTGTGCAGTGACAATGCCCCTACGAATTGCGTCAATCTTGTTTTTGAAATGATTTGCAATCTTGTGAGCAGTGAGTGAGGTACTGGGTGGAGGTGGAGAATGTAGAGAGTTAAAAGTAGAGAAGAGACAATGAGGACTGGATGACAAGGTACTAATAAGAGTGACAAAGTAGGCTTGTTTGGCAGCATGAAGGGTGGAATTGTATGTTAAGAAAGCAGATTTATAGAAGGTGAATGCTTGGTGAGATTTGGTTGTACGCCACAATCGCCAGCACATGACTATGTCGTTTAAGATTTCTGGTGTCGTCAGTCTGCCAAGGTTGTAACGGTCGGGGCCTGATGCTTCGTGTTGTTAGAGGAGCAAGTGAGTCTATTGTGGATGAAAGCGAGCTATTGTAGACAGCAGTGGCCAGGTCGGGACAGGACAGGGGAGAGATTCTGTCATAGAGTTGGTCAGTTGCAGAGTGGAAAGGAGCAGGGTTCGAGTTGTGAAGGTTTCTGCAGGTAATTGTTTGCTGCTTGGAGGGATAGGTGTTTGAAGACGAGGACACTGTGAAGATTGTGATCAGAGAGAGGAAAGGGGGTGTTTGTGAGGTTGTAGGGAGTGCAAAGATGGGAGAAAACAAGGTCTAATGTATTCCTATCAGAGTGAGTGGAGGACTGAATACATTGTGCTAATGCAAGGTGATGAGGTTAAGTTGAAGAGTTGGGATGTAACGGGGTGTTGACATTAATAGGGATGTTAAAATCTCAGAGAATGATAGTGGGTAGTTCAGAGGAGAGAAAGTAGGGTAGCCAGGTGGAGAAATCAACAAGAAAGCGGGACACCGGTCCAGGAGGCCGATAGATCACTGCAATCCTCAGAGAAATGGCAGTAAACAGCCGAATGCAGTGAGTCTCGAAAGAAGAGAAGGATAGAGAGGGAGGGTTAGGGAGGACTTGAAAGTTGCTCAGTGGGGATACACGCAAACCAACTCCACCACCTTTCTGACCACTGGGTCTGGGTGAGTGGGTCCAGAGAAGGCCTGCATAAGAAAGTGCTGCAGGAGTAGAAAAATCTGCTGCTTGAAGCCAGGTTTTTGTAATTGCTAGTAGGTTAAGGGAGCGGGAGACAAAAAGGTCATGGAGAGAGGTGAGTTTATTACAGACAGAGCGGGCATTCCAGAGCACACATGAAAAAGGGAGTGTGATTTTTGGGAGCACGGGGACTTATATTAAATTGAGGGGATTCCCGGAAGAAAGAGGATGCCTGGTGTGGGGGTGAGATACTGGAGGACCAGGGTTTGGAGAGATATCCCCAGAGGTTAGGAGAAGAAGAAGGGTGAGGAAAGTAACATGGGAGCGGGATGTACACAAGTTCAGATGCCTTCCAGTCCTGGTGTTTGGGTCAGCAGGAGAGTAAAGTATCAGCAGAAGGTGATGAGAGCAGTAGTAGGGAGATGGTAGCAGTGAGGGTGAGATGTACAAGTTTTGGGGTGGAGCAGAGGGGTAAAGAAGTGTGATTTTGGGAACGCAGGATAGTAATATGAAAAGGAGGAGTAGAGGGGACATATTAAAAGGTACAGGGAGTGAGACTCAGACTTGTAAGAGATGTTTCCCAATGTTTGCTTGCAGTCTATCCAGCGTGCAGTAGAGTTTCTTGTTGTTGTATCTTCCTGCTGCTTGAGTTATCCTGCTTTAGTTAAACTGCTGTGTTCAACTGCTTCTTAGCACTCCATCAAAAACAGCACTCACACAGAAAGCAGCACCCCATCTGTGACTATGCCCCTCGATCTGTGGCCACCCCCCATGAGCTGATCTAAATTTATAGGGAAATGGTCAAATGAGTACTCTTCTCCGCCCCAATTAGGAACTGATAAGGATCACATGAATTGGGGGGGGATGTTTCTCAAACACAGTCCAGACACAGGCCACAGTCATAAAAAGAGTGCAACACAACAAGAGGTGAGAACTAATCAACATAGACAAAAATATATACACTATTTGTTCAGAGATAGCAGGAGTCTATGCGTTGTTGTAGTTGCAGTTTAAGTGGTGCAATAACTGTTCACCTCTGAGACCATGGCTTTGGAATGTGCCCAACTGATGTATCACTACATAAAAATGGCTGCTAATAGTTCCTCTGGTGAACACCCATCTTTTAGTTTCTTTTATTTCTTTTTGTTTTGGAAAAAAGGTTAACCAGGAGATCTTAAAGTGGAACTACGCTGTATTTGAGCACCAGAAACCAAAAATGCTATTTAATTCATTTTTAATATTCAAAGCAAACTCACCCATCCATCCATGTCTCCATGCTTTACTTTGCTGGAAAAACACTTTGAAAAACACCTTCCTAGCATTTCTGGCCATGGCAATCTTGACTAAGGACAGATGATTTATGTAGCATTTATTTCCTGCAATGCATTTGCCCTTAGCCCAGGCATGCAGACAGGAGGGTGTGCTTAGCAGAGAAAATCCCTCCCACACTCCTCCCCTGCTGAAGACTCCTGGAATTTATGACATCATTTACCTAGGCATGGAAACTAGGAAGTAATTAAAGAAATGTAAAAAAAATAATTAAAAACAAGTAAATATAATATGCCTTCTTATCTATTTATTAATGCTTACAGCATAAGGATTTAAAATAGTCAATGTTGACTGAGAGAGTGAAGTTCCGCTTTAACCACTTCAAGTCCGGACACTTTCACCCCCTTCCTGCCCAGGCCAATTTTCAGCTGTCAGTGCTATCACACTTTGAATGACAATTGTGCAGTCATGCAACATTGTACCCATAAGAATTTTTTAGCATTTTTTTGAGACAGATAAAGCTTTATTTTGGTGGTATTTATTCACCACTGGGATTTTTATTTTTTTTGCTATGTAAATGAAAAATTCCCAAAATTTTGAAAAAAAAGTGTTTTTCTTATACAATTTTGCAAATAAATAATCTTTCTTCATAAATCTTGGCTAAAATGTATTCAGCTATCTTTTTAGTAAAAAAGAAAATACCCACATTTTTCAAAACATTTTCTACATTTTTATTTATTTTTTTTATATTATTATTTATGGGTTTTTTTTTAACATACCGTCACTCTAGCAGTACAGTGTCACCATTTTTCTACACTGATTGCTTTTACACCCATAAAGGCTGTAAAAGCAATCATTTCTATTTCTCTCTGTGTGAGCTGTGATTGGTCACAGCTTGTCACATGGTACAATGCTGTTGTGAATAGCCTTGTACCATGTGACCTCTGATCATTCACAGATTTCACAAGTAGTAAGTGATGATATCAAGAAGTGACATCTTGTTTACTACTGCTCATGTGATCACTGATTGGTCAATCAGTGATCACATGAATCAGGATCTCACACAGAGGTCCCGTACAGCGATCGGTGTTCTGCTGTGTCCCAGGGAGTGCGCACAGGCAGTGAATGTGGGTGATGTTTAGAAACGTCAACCCGCTTCGGCAATGCTCCCTTCCGGCTGTTTATAGACATGGGCCGGATGGGAAGTGGTTAAGCAGACACCAGAGACTAGAGTTATAGGCTGCGCAGTAGATTGGATATGCTGACTGACTGCCAACAGGGGGTGTGGGGCAAGCACAGCATGATCTCACCAGGAAAACGAATGTAGCAGGCTCCTTGTACAAGAGGATTCAGAAGGAATCACATGATGAGCAGTCAGTCCTTTTTCTCTCTCTCTCTCCTATTTGTAAAACCTGGGCATTCTGCCAAGTTCATGACTCATCCACTACACAGCAAAGAACGCTGGGAGGGAGAGGAGGCAGGAAGTGAAGGGGAGAACAGAGAGACACGAGGCTGGAGAAAAGACAGGGACATGTGGAGCCCGTCCAAGCAGAGGAGGAGGCACTACAGCACCCAGCGTGGATAGAGGGACCCTGCTGTGTGTTCAGAGTCTGGTGAGCTGTCCCCCTGTAGAGAGTAAGACACACCATTTACACTTTGCATATAGACTGGGACATCCGCACCCCACTGCTGGGATCTCACCCATCCGGGGCCCTGTGCAAGCCACAGATCCCTCTACCTGCTTTGCCCCTCACCACCAGTGTAATTGAGACTGTCTGCCCCGGGGACTGACACATACTGGGAGATTGCATCCTGCGACTGCCCCTGGTCTTGGGGTGCTTTGTGTTGCGTTTAGACACTGAGGTTGGACCCTCTCAGCCCAGAAACCTAGTGAAATCGGATGTAACCCACACCAGCTGAAACTCCAAAGAAGCCTTCAGCTGCTATTTACTTCATTGTAAGGACTAAACGTGCACCAACTAGAGCTCCACCGTTACAAGGACTGAAGTGGGGGAATCTGGCTTAGTAGCTTTATTAGAGGTACCTCTTTATTGCATTCTGTTCTGACTCTGAGGTGATTTTTGGCTAACGCCCCTCAGAAGCAGAATCATACACCGGTGTGGGTAATACATTTCATTGATAGAGCATAAGTAAGTTTATTTGTTTGATATCAGTTGTATTCTGCTTAAAGTGCAACTCTGCCATCAGGAGACTCTTGGCTGTGAAGCCCTCTAGTGGCCGACCAAATTTACTGCATTGCATAAAAGAAGAAAAGTAAGTTTGGAAGTTGAAAGGGGAACCCCACCCCTCTACACTGCATTTCATTCTCCATAAAATTGTTCTTGTTTCATTTAACCCTGTGTCAGCAAATTTCTTGGCGGGGTATTTGCTATTCATTACCAGTTGTGCCAGAGGGATTGGGTTTGCTTAGGGTTGGATCTATTGAGCGCAGGACCCATAATATATTCCAGCTTGTCCCAAGGGGCAGTGCTACACGAGGAAGGAAAGTTGAACAAGCTTGGTTGCAGACTGCAGGAGGTAAATATTCTTAGGGCTTGTTCACACTTGACTTCTTCCCAAATGCCCCTATAGCGTTTGCCAGGCGTTAGACAGGTGTTTGGGGAGCATTTTTAACGCTCATAAAATTACTCCCCAAATGCCCTATGCATGTTTTTGAGGCATTTCATAGGCATTTACCAAACGTTAAAACTACACCACAAACGCCTATAATGACGTTAATGGTATAAATGCCTCGCAATTGCCTGCCAGGAGCGTCACCATAGACTTGAATGGGAGGGGTTGAAAGGCTTCAACTCCTCCTGACTTGACATGAGGTGCCTCAGTGTGAACAGCCCTGTGTGCTGCCATGTGTAGAATTTTCATAGGAATTTGAGGAGCATTAAAAACGCCCCTCAAACGCCTGCAAAATGCCTGCTTACAAAGCTAGTGTGAATTTAGCCTTAGGAAGATTGTTATGCCTGCAGTCACCCTACCTTAAAGGATAAGTTCACCTTTTAACAAAAAATAATAAATACCCATTTTTTTTGCAGTTAAAAAAATGTGCATTTATTATTTTATGTTTGTGGAACCTCTAAAGCATTGCATCAGCAATCCGCAGATCAAATGTGTAGTAATTAAGTGAGCGCTCTATAAACAGATAGCAGCTAGAACACTAAAGGAAATCACAATAACATTAAAAATGCAAATAGATAAGTAAAGTGCAGCGCTAAAAGGATATGGATAGTAACTAAAATAGATAAAATATAATATAAAAAAAAGTTTGTTCGAAATATATATATATATAATTGTCCACTTGACTGAATGTAGTATATGGCACCAGTGATATAATCCACAGATCGCTGGTGCCATGCAGATCTCTCCCTGGCCTGTTAATATATGTGCTTGCTTGTACAGTCCGTATGGGCAAGCAGATACTTACTGACAGGAAGGCTCACTGGACTGCCATGGCAGTGTGGAGCACCGTGGTAGTTCATTGGAAACTACAAGCCAACAGCCACAAAGGAAGTTTTCCCATTCACAGAATACTGTGAATGAGCGATGCAGCCTGAGGTCATCACAGAAGACAAGGGGGCACTCTTTATGTCTGGAGGAAAAGAGATTTAATCTCCAAACACGGAAAGGTTTCTTCACAGTGAGAGCTGTGAAAATGTGGAATAGACTCCCTCAAGAGTTGGTTCTGGCCAGCTCCGTGGATTGCTTCATTTATTGGTAAAGTTGAACCAGGGAATATCTGATTGCCTCTCGGGGGATCAGGAAGAATTTTTTATCCTATCAGGAGCAAATTGGATCATGCTTTGCTGGGTTGTTTTGCCTTCCTCTGGATCAACTGTGGGTGTAGGATTATAACTTTTTTTTTCTATGGTTGAACTGGATGGACTTTTGTCTTTTTTCAGACAGACTAACTATGTAGCCTAGTGGGTTGAGCCCAACTCAGCAGCGTTTTTAAAAACATCTAGCAGAGAGAAGATCCAATTGTAATATGTTACATGTTAGACCCTGAATGTGGGTGTAACATGTTAGGAAAGGTGAACTTTATCTATTATATTTAGTGCTGCCTAGCTAGATCCAGCTAGTGCCCTTTTAATAGATAGTGCTCTATTAATAGATGGTGCTTCTTTAGCTTGGTTTCCCTATCTTCAGCCTAATTGCTTACACCTGCCTGTTCTCATGGAGTGCGTCTGGTAGTAGAGGTGGGAGAGGCAATAGGACTGGAATATGAGTGATTGTGTCTTTCTCTGACCAAACACTAGGAATTTTGTTACCAGTGGTGAATGTTGAGGAAGGCTTTAAATATTTGGGTTAGCCTGGAGCAGAGGGTCTTTCCATCAAAGGCTTAGGGCAGGAGAAAGATTTTGTCAGGCCTGCTGCCTAGGGAGGGCCTACACTTGTTCTGAAGACCTGGGTTGAGGTCTGAAGCATTTCTGCTTGGAAACCTGGTTCACACTTATGCATTTTTTTGTGCATTTTGCAGAAACTCACTACAGTCCATTTAACATGGTCTCCTATAGGACAAGTTCACAACTGTGTGTTTTTAGCTGCTGCATTTTTGGAAAGGGTCAAATACTTTTTTTCCTGCAGCAGATTGCAACATGCACAGGTGTGAACCAGGCCGGGAAGAGGAAAGCAAGACTGAAGCTGGGATATCAGAGAAAGAAACTGTGATGTGGGCGGTATCCTGGAATGTAGTGTGAGGCTGGAGCCTGAAAGGGGCCTGGTGACTAGACCCTCTACTCATCAAATGTACTACTAAATTACTGAAATGGCAGATTCAGCTTAAAAGCTCTTATTTAGCTGGGAGTGGAAATCTGAGATTGGAGAACTGTGCTCTGGGTATCTGGCTATCTGATGCCCCAAACTACCCCATCCAACCTTTTGACTTTCCTGGGCCACATTGGAAGAAGTGGAGTTGTCTTGGACCACGCATAAACTACGCTAACAATAAGAAATGCTGATGAGCAGAAAAAGTCACAGATCACAAGTTAACCCCTTCACGCCAACTCCTCTCGGCCCTTTAAGAGTTTCAGAAGCCGGGAGGCGGGACGGGCGGAGCGGGGTTTAGGGCCATGTGACCGCCGTGATGTGTCGTCACATGATCGGGAAAGGTCCCAATCGAAAGAGGAGATCGGGACCTTTCCATGAGTACCGGATATGTGTGCTGGGAGAGTGCAGGGCGCGCTCTCTCGGCACATATGTCCTTTTTTAATAGAACGCAAATGTGCGGCCGCTCGGCGTCTAGGCCTAGATGCCGGGAGGCTGCACATTTGCGTTCGGCCGGCGTGAAGAGGTTAATCACTGATATAGACAATGCACTTATCTGTGTAATAAAACTAATTTTTTAAAATATTTGTTATTATAAAAGTATAAGTAAACATAAAACTAGTGCAATATTTGACACTGTTTTTGATAAACTAACACATCAGTATCTGGTTTGATGGTTGGAAATAGTTGAAAATAGTTGCTCACAAATACAGCCATTTCTTTGGGAATATAAAACTTATAAAAGTCCAGGAAAGAGAAACTGGCACATTTTTCTTCAGCTACATGTGTTGGCTAAGTGTAAATGTATTTTACAGAAAATTCCCCCCAAAAAATCAACATTTTAAAGTAAATTTATGATTTTGTGTTGGGCCGCATTCATAGCTGTCTTGGGCTGCATACCGCCCATGAGCTGCAAGTTAGACATCCCTGCCCTAAACCCTCACTTTTTGAACAAGTGCTGACAATAAAATTTACTTTATTTCTTAAAGTGACTGGCGCCCAATGATTCACTTTCCTTACTGTTTGCCATGGAATCAGCCCTGGGATGATATGTTGGCCCACCTGGTCTTTGGAGGTTCCTAATATGTCTCTGAGGGTTAGTTTAACTTCTTTAGTTGGGAAGATACTGAAGAGTGTAAAAAAGACCACATACATGAGTTTTTGCTAGAAAAAATATTCTAAGAACTAAACAACATGGATTCACAAATACAAGAAGTTGTCAAACAAATATGATTACTTTTTCGGGGATGTTGAATTCCTATCGCCCGACGCCCAGGACATGCAGTTCCAGGCACCGGGCAAGAAGTTTTTTTTTACATTTAGCCCTGCGGGTAAGCAGCAGGGTTTAGAGCCAACGGTCGGCTTGCGTAAAAGCTGCTCCAGAGAGGGGGTGTGTGCCCTCCCGCTTCCTTCTGTGGCGGTGCGGATGTCTGTGGAACCCCCCTCACTTGGCAGAGGCACGCTCCGGTCCAGTCCGACCCCTGGTCCAGTCTTGCCCCCCTCGCTACCCATTGGTGGAGAGCGCCACCAGTCAGATCCAGGCGTTCTCCGTGTCCAGCAGCTCCCTATAAGAATGTAATCAGGGCCGGGCGGCCATATGGAGAACACCTGGCTCTGACCGGCGCCGCTCTCCACCAATGGGCAATGGGGGGTGGGGTGTGGGACTGGACCAGTGGGAGGCAGGACTTTTTTTTTATAAATATATTTATTTAGATTTTTCTATTTCTATTTTTATTTATTGTAGTAGTCACCTGATTACAGTTCTCTGCAGAATATATATATATATATATATATATATATATATATATATACAGTTGCAAGAAAAAGTATGTGAACCCCTTGCGATTACGTGGAGTTTTGCATGAATTGGGCATAAAATATGCTCTGAACGTCATCTAAGTCACAACAATAGAAGAACACAGTCTGCTGAACATAATACTACACAAACATTAGATGTTGCCATGGTTTAATTGCACATAACATGTAAACATTCACAGTGCAGGGAGGAAAAAGTATGTGAGGCCCTAGCTTAATGACTTCTCCCAGAGCTAATTGGAGCCAGGAGTGAGCCAACCTTGACTCCAATCAGTGTGATGATATTGGATGTGTTGCTAACAGCTGTCCTGCCCTTAAAAAACACACACCTGTTTTGGGTTTACTGGTTTCAAGAAGCACTGTCTGATGTGAACCATGCCTCGCAGAAAAGAGCTCTCAGAAGACCTACGATCAAGAATTGTTGACTTGCATGAAGCTGGAAAGGTTTACAAAAGTATCTCCAAAAGCCTTGATGTTCATGTGTCCACGGTAAGACAGACTGTCTACAAATGGAGAAAGTTTAGCACTGTTGCTACTCTCCCTAGGCATGGTCGTCCTGTAAAAATGACTGCAAGAGCACAGCGCAGAATGCTGCATGAGGTAAAGAAGAATCCCAGAGTGTCAGCTAAAGACCTACAGAAATCTCTGGCACATGCTAACATTTTTGTTGACACATCTACAATAAGGAAAACATTAAACAAGAATGGTGTACATGGGAGGACACCACGGAGGAAGCCATTGCTGTCCAAAAAGAATATTGCAGCACGTTTGAAGTTTGCAAAAGAGCACCTGGATGTTCCACAGCACTACTGGCAAAATATACTGTGGACAGATGAAACCAAGATTGAGTTGTTTGGGAAGAACACACAACACTATGTGTGGAGAAAAAAAGGCACAGCACACCAACATCAAAACCTCATCCCCACTGTAAAACATGGCGGAGGGAGCATCATGGTTTGGGGCTGCTTTGCTGCCTCAGGGCCTGGACGGATTGTTGTCATTGATGGGAAAATGAATTCCAGAGGTTATCAAGACATTTTGCAGGAAAACGTACGACCATCTGTCCGCCAACTGAAGCTCCGCAGAGGATGGGGGATGCAACAGGACAATGACCCAAAGCATACAAGTAAATCAACAAAACAATGGCTGCAACAGCACAGAATACGCTTTCTAGAGTGGCCCAGTCAGAGTCCTGACCTCAACCCAATTGAAATGCTGTGGCATGACCTTAAGAGAGCGATTCACACCAGACATCCCAAGAATATTGCTACACTGAAACAGTTTTGTGAAGAGGAGTGGTCCAAAATTACTCCAGATCGTTGTGCAGGTCTGATCTGCAACTACAGGAAACGTTTGGTTGAGGTTATTGCTGCCAAAGGAGGGTCAACCAGTTATTAAGTCCAAAGGTTCACATACTTTTTCCTCCCTGCACTGTGAATGTTTACATGTTATGTGCAATTAAACCATGGCAACAGCTAATGTTTGTGTAGTATTATGTTCAGCAGACTGTGTTCTTCTATTGTTGTGACTTAGATGACGTTCAGAGCACATTTTATGCCCAATTTATGCAAAACTCCACATAATCCCAAGGGGTTCACATACTTTTTCTTGCAACTGTATATATATATATATATATATATATATATATAAATAATTTTTAAAATTAATTTATATAACTTTTATTTTATTTCTTTTTATTTGTAATTTTGTATTTTTTTTGTACTTAATCTTGTTTATTATCGATTGTTATCTGCAGATTATTTTATGTATTAAATTATTTTTATTGATTTTCTTTATTTTTATAAGATATATTTATTTTTATTTATATTTGCATTTATTTAGCTATTTTTATTATTTTCTATTTATATTTGCAGTTATTTTTGTAAATATTTACTATTTTTGTTGGTAATTTTATCCAATTATTATCATTATGTGCAGATTATTATATATTTTTTATTTTATTTATTTCATTTTTTTATTTATTTGATTTTTATTTACATTTTTAATTTTTGTTGTTGCAATTCAGTTATTGTTATCTGCAGCCTTGTACTGTCCAAGTCCCAGCCACTGGGAAGGGAGACAGAACCTGTCCAATCCGGGACACCCGAACAACCAGGCAGTACTTCTGCTGGCTGATCATAGAGGCGGACAAAGACCAGCACCTCTATGTCCGTCTCTATTATATAGGAAACAAGAAGCGATGAGCATACATCACTTTCCCAGATGGAAACGGCGCCATTTTTAAAAATGGAAAGAATTTGATAACACCAATCGAGGGCAGTAATTCTAGAACCAGGCTTCATGTGTAGATCTAAAGTGGTAACCTGTAAAAGCTTTTAAAGCATCACCTATGGAAAATGTATACCGTTTGTTCCCATTGCATGGGCGTGTGCAATTTTAAAGCATGACATGTTTGGTATCTGTTTACTTGGCGTAACATCATCTTTTATATTTTACCCAAAAATGGGTCATGTATTGTGTTTTTTTGCATTAAAATTCCAAAAAGTGCATTTAAAAAAAAATTGTGTTTGAAAAACTGCTGTGCAAATGCTGCGTGACCAAAAAAATTGCAGAACCCACCAATTAATTCTTTCGGCCTCTGCTTTAAAAAAAATGTTTGGGAGTTCTAAGAAATTTTCTAACAAAAAATAAAAAACATTAAAAGTTTAAGTCGCCATACATCCCCTTTCATTTTAAAAGTCCTAGACATTCCTAAAAGCACCTCTTCCTAAAAAAATAAAATCAACCCTTTGTATTTTCCATTCTGAGAATGTTTTTTCTTTTTATCAGACAAGTAGATTTTATTGAGGGACAAGTAGATTTGGACCTTGATTAGGTCCCTTAGACAAGTATTTTTGTAAATATTTCCACACCCCTGCTTTTTATGAGGAGGTAAGCAAAAACTTAGACAAAGGAGTGGCTGTAGATACAGTATACTTGGATTTAGCAAAATAGTTCCCTACACATGGCTAATTTGTAAGTTAAAGTCTACAGGCTTAGAAAATTAAGTTTGTAAATGGATAGAAAACTGGCTAAAAGATCATATTCAGAGAGTAGTGGTTAATGATTCATATTCGGAATGGTCTACGGTTATTAGTAGCATGTTCTTGCAATAGATGTATGAGTACTGTAAGGTATGTGGGTATGTACTGTATTCAGACTAGACAGACTGTATTTTACTTATAGATCCTAGAACTCTTCAGGAAATGAGATGCATTAGGAAATATACAGTATATGATCTTGTACAAACATTTTCCTCCTTTATGTTGTAATCATAATTTTACTCTCTCAAGCAAAGGGGTCTGGATATGTGTTTGGCCATCTGGATTTTAAAATTGTGGTGGAATCTGTAGATGCAACACCCTTCACTGTTGTCCTTTTGGCTCCTTCACGTCAAGAAAAAGCTGCTTGGACCAGTGACATTAGTCAGGTAAGAATTTTAATCATAGCAACATAAACCGTAAAACATAAAAGGAACACTGATATTGAAATATAGTAGAATATGTCTACTAGGGTGCATTCAGTATGCCATAGGAACATTGGAATTGATTTCAGCACTGCAGGAACAGGGATTAGATGGCAGCTCTTGAAGAGTACTATACTGCATCTGAGCACCACAAACCAAAAACACTATTTAATTCATTTTTATTATTTGAAGCAAACTCACCCATCTATAGATGTCTCCATGCTTTTTTTGCAGAGAAATCACTTTGAAAAACAACCACCTATCAGTTTTGGCTGTGGCTATCTTAAGTAAGGGCTAAGCTCAGACATGCGGGCAGGAGGGTGTGCTTAGCAGAGAAACTTCCTCCTACCCTCCTGAAGACTCTTGGGATGTATGACATCATTTGCCTAGGCATGTAAATCAGGAAGTGACTTAAGAAATGTAAAAATAAAAGTTTAAAACAAGTACATATAATATACTTTCCTATCTATTTGCTAATGCTAGCAGCGTAAGGATTAAAAATAGTCAGTGCTGACTGAGAGAGAAGTTCCACTTCAAGCAGACAGCAGAGACTAGAGTTATAGGCAGAGCAGTAGATTGGATTTGCTGACTGACTGCCAACAGGTGGTGTGGGGCAAGCACAGCATGATCTAACCAGGAAGGCGACATGAAGAAGGAAAGGTGAGCAAGCTTGATGCTTGCAGACTGCAGGAGGTAAACATTCTTAGGAAGATTGTTCTACCTGTAGCCACCCTGCCTTAAAAGGATAAGTTCACCTTTTAACAAAAAATAATAAATACCCATTTTTTGCAGGTAAAAAAAAATGTGCATTTATTATTTTTTGTTTGTGGAGCCCCTAAAGCATTGCACCAGAGATTAGTAGATCGCTGGTGCCATGCAGGTCTCCCCCTGACCTGCCAGTATATCTGCTTGCTTGTACAGCCCGTACGGACAAGCAGATACTGATAGGAAGGCTCAATGAACTATCATGGCGCTGTGGAGCACCATGGTAGTTTGTTGAAAACTACAAGCTGACAGCTGCAAAGGAAGTTTTCCCATTCACAGAATACTGTGAATGAGTGACGCGGCCGGGCGGAGTGGGATTAGCACATATTAATTGCACAGGTTCTGAGGCTAATTTAATTCAGATAAGGCGCTAGGTGAGTTCAATTACAGGAAATTGTTGTAGATTATTTTAGAGCCTGCTTATAATTCTTTTCTCAGGTTGAATATGCATTTCTAAGCCATTGTATATGTTTATGACACTGTAGTCACCATGCTTTCTATTTCTTGACAGTGTATTGAGAATATTAGATGCAATGGCTTGATGAGCAACGTTTTTGAGGAGAACTCTAAGGTCACAGTTCCACACATGATCAGGTAAAAGATGGTCAAATGATTCAGTGAAAATTGCTAGGGCTTTTTTTCATCATTTTTTTCCAGGTGCAAAAATTGATATATTAAACATACCGTGTTAAATAATATTATACACTTTTTTAAATATTAGAAACATAAAATAAAAGGAAAAGGGCCTGTACATACTGTATTTGGAAATGAGGCAGGGTTACCACATCAGTTACTTGTAACAGCAGCTAATATCACATACAGTATCCTCAATATCCCAACTGTCAACACTTTACATATTCTAATATGTGTGAGAGTTCTTTACTTTTTCTCATTAATATTGATGATTGGGTAGGGGTAGTATTTGAAACATTTCCCAAATCAAAAGATCCGCTCCATCACAAAATGCAGAAACCATATCTCAAATATCATAACAGACAAAAGTTGACAATAAGTACATATCAGAAACATAACAAAATATTACAGCCCATAATGCTGAAAAGTATATAAACATATACAGTGGGGATCGAAAGTTTGGGCACCCCAGCTAAAAATTTGTATTAATGTGCATAAAGAAGCCAAGGAAAGATGGAAAAATCTCCAAAAGGCATCAAATTACAGATTAGACATTCTTATAATATGTCAACAAAAGTTAGATTTTATTTCCATCATTTACACTTTCAAAATAACAGAAAACAAAAAAATGGCGTCTGCAAAAGTTTGGGCACCCTGCAGAGTTAATATCTTGTACTGCCCCCTTTGGCAAGTATCACAGCTTGTAAACGCTTTTTGTAGCCAGCCAAGAGTCTTTCAATTCTTGTTTGAGGTATCTTTGCCCATTCTTCCTTACAAAAGTCTTCTAGTTCTTTGAGATTTCTGGGCTGTCTGTCACGCACTGCTCTTTTAAGGTCTATCCATAGATTTTCAATTATGTTGAGGTCAGGAGATTGTGAAGGCCATGGCAAAACCTTCAGTTTACGCCTCTTGATGTAATCCCCCGTGAATTTCGAGGTGTGTTTAGGATCATTATCCATTTGTAGAAGCCATCCTCTCTTTAACTTCAGCTTTTTCACAGATGGCATCAAGTTACCATCCAAAATTTGCTGAAATTTTTGGAGATTTTTCCATCTTTCCTTGGCTTCTTTATGCACATTAATACAAATTTTTAGCTGGGGTGCCCAAACTTTCGATCCCCACTGTATATGATAATCATGTTTCCAACAGACAAAGCATCCTAGCCAAGCTTTAAGTCCCTTATTATATTGCTTTGAATGGAAGCTGGATGCTTTGTGTGATACATGATCTGATGCACATGTAAGTCATATATTTTTTTATAATGTTGTGGATACGTGCAAAGCTCTTTTTCCGTAAATTTGTTCTGATAAGTATATGATTTTGCAAATAACTTTTTTAGAATTAGGTGTGGTAGGTTTAATATATCACTCATAGCACCTGAAAAGACCTAGAATTCTGTCCAAATGATGTTCTCATTATTAAATAGGGATATGGTGCAGTAACCAAACTTGCCTGTCCAACTGCATATTAGAATATGAATGCGCAGGACTATTTAGGTTACACAAATGACCTTTTGCCAAGTCCAGACATTTCATGTGGAGTGCTTTGGGATCTTAGTTTTATAACAAACCACCATACTAGTAAGGTCCAACACTCAATCCCATGGAAAACTTGTTTCCAGCTTGGAAGCGATGGTAGCCCATATGTAGGGAATAATTGTTTTAGATATATAGAACCCTTATTTTTATTATGAAAGTGCCAGCATATTACCTGGCATTATGGGGCTGGCCAGGGCATATAGTTGGTGAGGAGAATGTAAACAACAGAATGAACCAGTAAATATACATTTTGGAAGCAGATAGCTTCAGCGATTATTAAATGGTTTATTAATAAACAATATTTGTAGTGCTGTGTGTATCACAACCAGAAGACAGCACTAGAAAACTGTTAATAATAACCTCAATGCTGCATCCTGAGGAAGCAGACCAAGTCTGTGGGACGCATTGAGACTGGAGGCCATACAGCTATTGGCCATGATTGTGCTATACATAAGATGACATTGTATTAATGATAAAAGTTTTGGATGTGTATCTACCAAGGGCATGTCATGAGGAACAGTGTTTATAGTGCAAAGACAAAAAAAAAAAATCAAACTGTATCTTTTTAATGTTTTGTGTGAAATTTTAGATATTAATAACAATAAAAAAAAATGTGTGTTTTTATTTATGCATTCTTCCTTGACTTTTCAATTGTTTATCTGCATAGAATTCTGTAATTGAAATGAATCGTCACACAATTTATTATGTGGATTTTCTCAGCTGCTGTAGTAAATCAGCCCAAAAGTATTTTAGATGGCTTTGTAATAAATGAGCTAACTGAAAATGTTACCGTAAAAGTTTCCTATAGTCTATTATTTGTGGATTAAGCTGGTCATTTATGGGATGAAGGTACAGGCCACAAACTGAAAGGAGATTAAAGTGGTATTAAACAAAAATCTATTGTTTTGTAGCTTGTCAATTCTTACCTTTGGTGGCTGCATTATCTTTGTTTTTTAGGCTCTTTTCCTTTATTTTCACCAAGTGTCCTGGCCAGTAAGTAGGCAATGTTTCAACTTCCTTTAATAGATCAAACTCTCCAGCTTAAGTGGAAGTTAGAGGGTTGAGATAAGCCAATTGACAGGAGTGCTTACTATGGTCAGCTTTTATTCATATTTGTAAAACCTTTATCCCAAAAGAAAAAAAATACTTTTTTTTTTTTTTTGCTATAACTGCTTTAAACGTGTTAGCGGGACTTTGGCTTTAATTTGTTAGTCAAGTCCATTTAAATCTGCTAGTGGATCTAGCAGTACCTTCTCCCCAGATTGACAATGCTGGTGTCCAAACGTATCTCCATTGTTCCTTCATCTCGAGTGGAGACACCCTAAGATAGGAAGTGTGTTATTAGCCAGTGAAAAAAAGGAAAAAAAAGAAATACTACTACATACTTTGTGTTTCTCCACTCTTTACATGTAAGCAAGTTAGTTGATCATCATTGGACTACAAAAGCCATTTACTATTGCCCTTCTGTAGTAAAGACAAATAATACCACAACACTTAAGGCAAAAGAAAATGCAAGAGAAATGCTGTGGGAATTATAATATTATTATATATTAATAAAAGCGAATGGGATCGAAAAGAGGATGATTATAGACACAATGAGTAGTCAGGCTAGGGTCAGAGTGGGAGTCTCTGTCTTGCTGGGTTGACCACCTAGTCACCACCTTGCCCCTGAAAGGTATTCTTGGTTCTTGAACTCTCCTGAAGGCCTCCATCTTGTTATTTTCTTGTTATTAGTATCACAGTTAATTTTCCATTGATCCAGAAGACTTTAGCTTTCACCAAATCAAGTGGAATAGGTGGTGCATTCCAAGATCTGGCTATGGAAATTCTAACTGCTATAAATATAAAGGATATTAGCCTCCTGGATCATCTAGGAATCTCCCCACTATACCGGTTTAGCAATGTTTTGAATGGAGACATGCTAAAATTTAGCTGGGTAAGAGAACATATAAAACATTTACATTCTAATTCAGGTTTAGCATATTTATATGCTCTAATCCAGAATTGCCTGACTTTTGGGCAAGACCACCATAAATGGTGTCCTGTGCCTTCTTGTCCACTTCTCTCGGAAGCTTTTGAGTAAAGGAGGTTAATCTGGATGGAACCATCTTAACAACCTTAAATTTTCCTTAAATAATTGATGTATTTATAAATGTTATAGATGTCCTAGCTGCTAGTTTATGCCATTCCGCCAATTCCATTTCCTCTGCCAGTCCTGTTCCCATTTTTCCATATAAGGCAATTCACATAATATACATTGTGGGGTTGTGTCCTTAGCCACCACATTTAAATATTGGCAAGTTGAAATATGTTACTAAACCCAGGACAAGTGTTATTAAACCCAGGACCCTGCATTTACTATATATGGTCTCCAACAGTACACAGAACATATGCAATTATTTTAGTAAATATAACTGATAACTACATTTTCTCATCAGCAGTTAGAGCAGTCTTGTGACTTCTATCAGTGTTCAGCAAAGCACTGGTTAAAGCTGGTAGGAGGAGTTTTCTTTAGGAGGATGTAGTACCCCTGACCTCTGTCTGGGCAGTGCTGATTGGCCTTGTGTTGATCACATGTACTCTCGCAAGGAAAAAAAAACCCTTTCTAGCAGTACACACCAAACTGAGCATGTGCAGTGTCTCCACGAGATATGTCTTATCAGGAGATAAGAGGGAGACACTGGAAGAAAGGGAGGATCAGAGAAGTCAGGATTAAACATCATTTTTAAATAATGCAGAGGATTAACCCCTTAGGTTCCACAGTGAGCATAACAAGTATGCTTTACTGCATATACAGGCGGACTTTACTGTTGTGGGTTTAGTAACACTTAAAATGGGGGGGTGTTTAATACCACTTTAAGTGGATAAAAAAAGAACAATAAATCCTTTTTTTATCCCTACTAAACACAGATAGATACAAATTTTAACTTCAGTAGGTGTATTACAGATTACCTTTTGAAAGCCATCATTTTATAATATAAATCTGTCCAGCTGAGACAAGCTTCTTGTTTATGAATGTTTTAGATCGGACGCAAGACTGCATAAAGATGATGTGGATATCTGTTTTAGTAAAACCCTGAACTCCTGCAAGGTCCCTCAGATCCGTTATGCCAGTGTGGAACGTCTCCTGGAGAGGTTGACTGACTTGCGCTTCCTCAGCATCGATTTCCTCAACACCTTCCTGCATACCTACAGGATATTTACCACGGCCTTTGTAGTGCTGGAAAAGCTGGCTGATATATACAAGAGACCTTTCACATCAATTCCCGTCAGGTATGTACAATACAGCCCAGTGTTGTGTATGTTTACTTTGCTAGTATAATTACTGTAAGGTTTATGCCACTTGAGAGATGTAAGGGTGCTGTCATCACATCTGAAAATGTAGGTTGTCTAGCTCTCATACTGATGCAATAGCTTCAGTACTAACCTACAAAATGTATGCAGGAAAGTCTAAGGTCATTATTTGCATTCTTGTTCCAGGTTAAATGATGCTAGGGATCTCAAACAAGTAGGTTAAAATGAATGCCAGGGAGGTCTTAGTCTTAAATTGTCAAACATTTCATATGTCTGGGATTACATGAAAGACTACATACAATACATACTTATAAACAATGTAATTGTCTCTGTGACAGCAGGAACCCTACATGGTGAAAATCTGGGTGAAAAGGACAGTCATTCCATATACAGTGGGTTTTAAAGTGGATTTCCAGCCATTTTTGTGTTTATTAAAAGTCAGCAGCTACAAAAACTGTAGCTTCTGACTTTTAATAAACACACACACATACCTGTCCCAGAGTCCAGCGATGTTCTCACCCACGCAGTCCTTTCTCCCCTTTTCTCCTCCAAAGCGCCGGCAGGTAAACTTTGGGTACCAGGCTGTGACAGCTTGCGGCTTCACAGCCGGGTGCCCACTGCGCATGCACAAGTCGCGATAGGACTCCTAATTGGTCCGGCAGTCTCCTGGGACCTGTGAAAGTTCCCAGGAGATTGTGGGAGGGAGGAGGGAGCCGAATTTCCAGCTTAGTTTACCACGGCGAACTGAGCGAGAAGTGGGAGCGGGTACCTGTCATAAACAGGTATCCGCTCCCCCCAAAAGGTGCCAAATATGGCAGTGGAGGGGGCGAGGAGGTTAATAAGTGGAGCTTCTGCTTTTGAGTGGAACTCTGCTTTAAGGCTGGGAAAATACATGTGACAATTTATAGACTTCCTATTATTCACAAATAACTTTGCTGTGCTTTGTACCAGAATCATCATTTTAGTGTAATTTTAAACAGAACAAATAGAATGTATACTTTTTCATTTATATTAAAATAACTTTATGAAAACTAATGCTGGTCAAAGCAAATTGCATTTATATTACTAATATCTATTTGTTCTTAGACTACATAGAAGTTTAAACATTTTTTGCAATATTGCCAAAAGAAAGCCTAGTTTATCCCTCAAAAACAATGGGAGTTATTTACTAAGGCTGGAAAGTGCAAAGTCTGGTGCAGCTCTGCACGGAAACCAATCAGCTTCCAGGTTTTTTGTCAAAGTTTAGTTGAACAAGCTGAAGTTAGAAGCTGATTGGCTACCATGCACAGCTGCACCAGATTTTAACTTTCAGGTTTTGGTGGTGAATTTCAGACAATTCCTATAACACTACCCTACTCATACTTTAAATGCTTGAAATTTGTAGCTGTAACATCTAGCTGGGGACATAAACCTGTACGGTTTCCACACATTGACCAGAACTAAATTGAAGTGTGGTTTAGGCTTACCAGACTTTATCCTATATCACAAATCAGCATTGTTCACCCACTCATTGAATTGGCTTTATGTGGAAGATTACAACATTGAAGTAGTCTTAAAGAAACATATTGCACCTTTCCTCTGAAATATTGCCATGGCTTCAGCCGACCCATAGACCCTAGCCAACACTCTTACCTTCTTATCCTCTCCTTTTCTAAGACACTGGAATCACAGATGTCCACTCCAGATCTCTTCACAAGTCCTGACCTTCATTATGTCTTTAGAGTACAGTTTCCTCTAGGCATGACCTCTACTGAGGTTGTAATTTTTGCATACTGTCTGGATGTTCAGATGTGACATATTTTAAACCCATTCCAACACACTCCCAAACTAATATAAGAGATTGGTACCAAGTTAGTCAATTATCAGGATTTGAAATCCATGCAATTCAAAGCTTCCTTTCACTGACCCCTTAGTTAGTTCGAGCAACTCTGCTTGATTAAGAGGGGAGATAATAGGATGCTCTCTTCAGAGGGAGCGTTCTAATTATGAATAAGTTGGAGAGGGACATTGGGAGAGGCTTCTCAGAGAAGGAATGGTCTAAAGTGTTCATAAGGGCTGTGAAAATGTGTAATAGACTCCCTCAAGAGTTGGTTCTGGCCAGCTCAGAGGATTGCTTTAAAAAAGGCCTGGATTATTTCTTAGATACACAGAATATAACTGGATACTAACATTTACAGGTAAAGTTGATCCAGGGAATATCCGATTGTCTCTCGGGGGATCAGGAAGGATTGTTTTTCCCTGCAGGAGCAAATTGTGTCATGCTTTGCTTGGTTTTTTGCCTTCTTCTGGATCAACTGTGGGTATAGGATTATAACTTTTTTTTCCTATTGTTTATAGTACAATTTAAAATGTAATAACCAATTGTTTACACTAAAGTACGGACACCAAATAAACAGGCCCATAGTGGAGGTGGGGGATATAAAAGTATGAGACCTAAGGTAGTTATGGTTCCTGAGCGGCTATTATATGGTCACTGTGGGGTTGATTTCCTAAAACTGTAGAGTGCAAAGTCTGGTGCAGCTGTGTATAATAGTCAATCAGCTTCTAAGTTTAGCTGATTGATTTCTATGCAGAGCTGCACCAAATTTTGCACTCCCCAGTTTTAGTAAATTAGCCCCTGTGTTTAGATATTTGATATTTTTTCCAACAATGTCCAGTCAACTCTGGCCTCTGGCTTGACAATATTGACATATATTTGAGTTTGAGCAAAATGTGCAGAGTATTTCTTTAGGGTGAACTGCTACTAAAATGTTGGCAATAATTGAATCACTGAATGGCACTAAAAACACATTGATAGGTTAATGGGCTAACATCTAAATTGGCTCTTGTGTTTGTGACTTTGTTACGGAAATTAAATTAAAGGTAAATAAACCTCTGTGAGGCTCATTTGGATAGATATGAATGATCGTATGTATTCTGTACATTGCTGTGAATTATGTTATGCCATATAGATATAATAAATAAATACTATGGACTTTAGAACCACAGGTGGCTCTCCTACCACTGGCTGGTGAATAGTGCTTTGTACAATACTGCAATATATGGAAAATATATTGGCAAATTTATTTAATAATTTCCTCTCACCACTACTTTTCTAGATCTCTAGAACTCTTTTTTGCTTCCAGTCAAAGCCTGGATGGGAAGTCACCACACCTTTGTCGCAAGTTTTCCTCTCCGCCACCCTTATCTCTTTCCAGGACATCATCACCTGTCAGAGCCAGGAAGCTGTCCCTGAACTCTCCACTAAACTCTAGGATTGGAGCCTTGGACTTATCTACATCATCCAGCGCTAGCAGTCCAACTTCAATATTTAGCCCAGCCACTTCCCCACCTCCCAGCACTAATAAAGTACCTCTAGACCTCAGCAAAGGACTCTCTTCACCAGAGCAAAGTCCAGGTGCAGTTGATGAGAATTCAGAAAATCCTCGCATTGATCTGTGTAACAAGCTACGAAGGAGTATCCGTCGAGGTAATGATACAACTTCACACTTACATTCCCTTTAAGAACATTATCTTCTAGAAATATGATTCCTGCTCTTCATTTTCTCTGTGAATTTTAATTAGCTGAAATTTATGACTGTTCATTTTGCTGTTCTTCTGGCTCCACCCACTTTCTCAAACTTGCTGCCCTAGGCAAGACTAAAATCGGGCACCTCCCCCCCGCATCTAAATTTATCCCACCCCTTCCTGTTTAAGATCCACCCCTTCATCTGTAAACCCCACCCCTTCCTATGTAGGCTCCACACCTCCCTATTAGAGCTCTGCCCACTGACAATGATGGGGCACTATTCCTCCCACTGACACCAACAATGGGGCTCTATTCCTCCCACTGACATCAATGTTGGGGTACTATTACTTCCACACTGACACCAGTGATGGGGCACTATTCCTCCCACACTGACACCAATGATGGGGCACTATTCCTCCCACTGACACCAATGATGGGGTACTATTACTTCCACACTGACACTAGTGATGGGGCACTATTCCTCCCACACTGACACCAATGATGGGGCACTATTCCTCCCACTGACACCAATGATGGGGTACTATTACTTCCACACTGACACCAGTGATGGGGCACTATTCCTCCCACACTGACACCAATGATGGGGCACTATTCCTCCCACACTGACACCAATGATGGGGCACTATTCCTCCCACACTGACACCAATGATGGGGCACTATTCCTCCCACTGACACCAATGATAGGGTACTATTACTTCCACACTGACACCAGTGATGGGGCACTATTCCTCACACACTGACACCAATGATGGGGCACTATTCCTCCCACACTGACACCAATGATGGGGCACTATTCCTCCCACTAACACCAATGATGGGGTACTATTACTTCCACACTGACACCAGTGATGGGGCACTATTCCTCCCACACTGACACCAATGATGGAGCACTGTTCCTCCCACACTGACACCAATGATGGAGCACTGTTCCTCCCACACTGACACCAATGATGGGGCACTATTCCTCCCACACTGACACCAATGATGAGGCACTATACCTCCCACACTGACACCAATGAAGGGGCACTATTCCTCCCACTGACACCAATGATGGGGTACTATTACTTCCACACTGACACCAGTGATGGGGCACTATTCCTCCCACACTGACACCAATGATGGAGCACTGTTCCTCCCACACTGACACCAATGATGGAGCACTGTTCCTCCCACACTGACACCAATGATGAGGCACTATTCCTCCCACACTGACACCAATGATGAGGCACTATACCTCCCACACTGACACCAATGATGGGGCACTATTCCTCCCACACTGGCACTAATGATGGGGCACTATTCCTCCCACACTGGCACTAATGATGGGGCACTATTCCTCCTACACTGGCACCAATGTTGGGGCACTTCCTCCCACTGACACCAATCAGAGAGAGAGAGGAGGGAGGTAGGGAGAGAGGAGAGAGAAGAGAGGAGGGAGATAGAGAGGGGGGAGAGGAGAGAGAGAAGGGGGGAGGGGGGAGAGAAGGGGGGAGGGGTGAGAGAGGGGGGGGGAGAGGAGAGAAGGGGGGAGGGGGGAGAGAGGGGGGGAGGAGAGAGGGAGAAGAGAGAGAGAGAAGAGAGAGAGAGAGGGGGGAAAGAATACACAAGGCTGGCTGGAAGTGTGGGCGGGGCAGACACAGGAGGAGAGGGCGGGAGGAGCAGGGACAGCTTTCTCTCTCCTCTCCCGTCTATGTGAGGGGAGGGGGGGGAAACTGTCAGCACTGGGGACTGCATATGCTGACAGATCCCCTGCAGTGCTGGAGGGGGGGCAGCCGTGGGGGAGCATACAGGAGCTGACCGTATGCAGGAGATGGATAGGGGAGGTGACTGGCGGCACATAGAGCATAGAGAGAAATGCATGGTCCTCTATGTGCCACCTGGCCCCCTCTCCAGCCGGCTCCATAACTGACAGGTTCTCTGTCTCCTCGCCGCTGAGCACACACACGAACCCGCCCGAGCACGCCCCCCTGGCCAAGCACAGCCCTTTGCAGCGACAGCACTGATCCCTTTTGCCTGGGGGTGGTGCTGCCCTCCTGAAAAGTGCTGCCCAAGGCACATGCCTTGCTTGCCTTGCAGCAGATACGCCCCTGACCATTATATTATGTTTGGACATGGTAAGTGTATTCCACATGCTGAAATTACTAGTGCACAAGAAACATATATTTCAGGAGTGGGCTGACTTAAAATACAAAAGAACATAGTTTCAGGTACATTTAAAGTTTGTGCAAGTAAAATTCTGGAAACTATGTAACTCTAAGATTACAATCCCAGTGCATTCTTTATTCATTCTCCGCTTCTTTTGACACGGTTGACCATCCCCTCCTCCTCAAAAAACTACACTCTCTTGGTCTCAGCAACTCCGCTCTCTCCTGGTTCTCCTCCTATCAATCGCAGCGCTCCTTCAGTGTTGCCTATACACTGCCACCTCCTCCACACTCCATCTCTCTGTAGGAGTCCCTCAAGGTTCTGTCCTTGGACCCCTTCTCTTCTCCATCTACACCTCCTCCCTTGGTCACTTGATAAACTCCCACGGCTTCAATTACCATCTCTATGCTGATGACACACAAATCTGTCTACCCCTCACCTCACCCCTTCAGTTTCCACCCGCATCGCTAGCCTTATTAAGCGACATATCGGCTTGGATGTCACTCCACTTCCTCGAACTCAACCTTTCCAAAACTGAGCTCCTAGTATTCCTCCCTGCCCGCGCCACCCCCACTGACTTCTCCATAAATATCGCTAACACCATCCTCAGTCCATCCCCTCATGCCAGGGTACTAGGTGTAATCCTAGACTCCCATCTGTCCTTCCAGCCCCAGATCCAATCGCTGACAATCATGTAGACTTCACCTCCGCAACATCTCCAAGATACGACTGTTCCTAACCCCGGAAACCACTAAGCAACTTATTCACTCCCTTGTTATATCTCGCCTCGACTACTGTAACTCCCTCCTCATTAGCCTACCTCATCGCAGGCTATCCCCTCTTCAGTCTATCATGAACGCCGCTGCCAGACTCATCCAACTCACAAACCGTTCTGTATCCGCCACCCCTCTCTACCAGTCCCTCCACTGGCTCCCAGTTGCCCAACAGATAAAATTCAAAACACTAACAATGACATATAAAGCCATCCACAACACTGCCCCAATTTACATAACCGATCTTATCTCTAAATATCACCCAAACCGTACACTCCGCTCCTCGCAAGACCTCTTACTCTCTAGCTCCCTTATCTCCTCCTCCCATGCTCGTCTCCAAGACTTCTTCAGGGTGTCACCTATCCTCTGGAACTCCCTACCCCAATCTATCAGACTCTCATCTACTCTACTTGCCTTTAGGCGATCACTGAAAACCTATCTCTTCAGGGAAGCCTATCCCACCCTCTGCTAATTCTGGAATCCTCTACTCTTCCAACCACTACATCCCCCACAGTTACTACCTACTGTACCATTCACCCCTCCCTCTTAGATTGTAAGCTCCAAGGAGCAGGGCCCTCAAATCCCTCTTGTATTGAACTGTATTGTTACTGTATTGTCTCTTACTAGAATGTAAAGCACTGAGCAAACCGTTGGCGCTATATAAATCCTGTATAATAATAATAATAATAATTTATTCAAAATGTTATTTATTATACTTAATAATGTTATGTGTTATACTTAATAATTACACATTATAAATGGTGTAATAGTATCATCAGATAATGATAAAAATGTCAAGGCAAAACATTATTGGTATAAGAACCTTCCAAGTGCAAAAATATTAGGGCCTATTAGCTCCTTCAGAGTGTCCTAATCTGATATTTGGGACAGAATATCAGACAATAAATAATTTAGTTTTGAATATACTTTGTAAGTAGCTGTTACTGTGGTGAAAATAGGCACATGTTATAATGATGTGCTGTTGCTAGTTTTGCTTCATTTGTAATACCATGCAATTACTGCCTATGTAGACTTATTTTATAGCAAACTCTCTTACTTCAAATAACAATGGTTAAAATCAAATATGCAGTAAAGTGACTGTCTGTTAAGGTGGGTACACAATATAAGAAAATCAGAAAAAAAAATGTAATACAATGAACGTTCATTTGATTTTTGTATAATGCATACACAACTTTCAACATCCAATCCAGACTTTCCAAACGAAAATTTCCAAAGGGACAAACTCCCAAATTTTTCTTGTACGTGAACAGAACTAACGATTTTCATTTAATGTGCACTGTGTTTGTATGGTTTTCATACAAGAAAAATCAGATACAAAAGACTATAAATGATCAGAAACAATAAACAAAATTTTTTGTACGATTAGTACCATCCTTGGTTTCAACTTGCTGTGAAACATTGAGGAAAACCAGATGACCGTTCGCCCGATTTTCTTATAGTGTTTATCTAGCTTTAGGTGTATTGTCCCTTAATTGTCATAAAACAAAGCTTTAATACAAGGATAAAGATCTTTATTTTAGCCAAGTGACTTTATTTTTCAAACATCAGTGGATTCAGGTGAAAATAACAGTCACTTTTCTGAACATAAGGATTGTCACCCTAGAGTGTTAGCTTTCTAAATTGTGCCTACAGCATATATTCTGCTTTACTAGTCTATAGCCATCTGTATGCAAAACTGCTGAACTGATTATTTACATGCAGCTGGGTGGGGCTCAACCATTGAAAAAGAGGTATATGTGTACACCAGCAAATTATAAACCTCATTTCATTTTCTAAATTACAACAGATTAGACAGATATATTGACTGTGCAGCCTAGGCTATGGCATAGGGGATCAAAAGGATTTTCTGCTTCTTCTGCTGGCCCTCAACACAAGGATCAGACCTCTGTTGGGTTGCTTCATTATTGAAGTATAATAGCATGAACATAAGTCCATTGGTATTGGTTATTCAGTAAATGATGATGCAGCTGAAGGAAATGGAATAGTTAAAGGATGGTAGGTCTGCCCAAAAATGAATATTTCAGTTTTTGGCAGATGCTGGAGAGTTATACCAAACTACAGTGTTTATTTTCTCAATAATGTGGTTAGATCTCTGCAGTAATTACAGTGGGGTTGGACTCTAATGTACCACTCAACTCCTAATTATTGCAGTCAAAATTGGGAGTAGGCACACTAACAAAATAAAACAATGCCAGTGAAAAATAAAAGCATTTTGCTCTCATACATGAAGTAACTAATCTCCAAAAGACTTTGAACTAAAGCATCAGATAATAAAGTCAATTCAATTAAGTTTATACTAAAACTATGCTCAAGCAACCATATCCTTTAAACAATGTAAGACAAGTCTGTTGTGAAAAGTATATCACTGACAGCTTATAGCTAGGTTTAGGCAAGGCAAGGCCCAATTTTTGATCCCATTCACAGCGCTGTATGGCTCCAAGACAGCCTATTAGTATAAGTCCAATATATCACTCTTCCTGTCCCTAGATCCACTCCCCATGACATCATCAGTGTAATCCAGTAATCACAGGCAGAAATAGATGGGATCTGTCACTATGAGGCTAGAATAAAAGAGGCCTAGACACTGTCAGAATGCATCTCTAAACACACCATAACGTGAATCCCAGTGGATACCTCTGCTGTTCAAATCATCAATGGCCTTTTTCTCCCTTTCAACAAGCCTATTACCCTCAATATCTTTTTTGAGGACCTAGGATTGGTACTCTTCGAGAATAACCAACCTTATGGTGCATGAAGAAAGGGATATTCTCCACTTTTGTCCTCAGAAGGTTGTGTGTCCTGCCCAGTTGGGTTACCACAACCTGGGCAAATGTAAGTTACTATGTCTATTATTCCATTTTAAACCAATATTTTTGAAGATAATATTATTGTGTACAAACCACATCATAGGGACTCTCTCGCCTCTCTTCTTATTTTTCTGGTAGACACCTTGGCGTTTCCCTGCTTCCTTACCTGTTCGGTTGGTTTTACCTTTCTGACCCCTGAGGGCTACCTTCACGAGAATAACCACTGTCATGTGCATGGAAGTGCTCTGCCCTTATATAGAATAGCACATTGCCCATTTTTTTACTACATTATTTACAAATAAATCTGTAGTGTTGCGCTAAGTGAAACATCAACTAAAATGAAAACAAACAAAAGCACAATTAATACATATCCAATGAAGGACAGAAAGAAAGGTGCTCAATAGTGAACCAATGCTGGAAATTATAGTGCAAATAGGATTAACATATGTGGAGAAGTCCTTATAGGGTATATAGAACAGTTCCCTTTTTTTTGCAAGGAACAAAAAAATACCAGACATCTTCTGGGACTCGGGCGGAGCCTCCCTTGTGACGTCATCGTGTAAGAATTGCTATTTCTACCGTTCCTTGCTGTTTAATGATTTATGATTGCAATTTAGTTCATAATGCTTGCGTTTCTGACTGCTCAATAAATGTTTTTTTAACTATCTGCACTATGAGAGGTGCCTTTCTTATTTTTATATGAGTGTATGTCAACCCTACAAGATTCGGGACGGTTTGAAGAGCCTCTGATGATACATGTGATCTGACTTGAGTTATATGAGTCTGGATGTAAGTATTCCTAACAGGCGTTTGTTGACCCCCCTATAGTCAAGGGGTCAAAGGATCTGGTAAGCCTCCAATTTGTTATCACAGTGGTGCAGTATTCACGTTGGTAGTTATATTGGAATGAAGATTTTCAGCTATTCATAAAAAAACAAGGGGACTGTTTTATATACCTATAAGGACCGCTCCACATATGTTAATCCTATTTGCACTATCATTTCTGGCATTGGTTCACTATTGAGCACCTTTCTTTCTGTCCTTCACTGGATATGTATTAATTGTACATCATTTGTGCTTTTTTTTTGTTTTCTTTTTAGTTTATGTTTCACTAAACTAGAGATTTATTTGTATTTGTGATTTAGAGAGGAAATCCTCTTAGTGTGTAGGCACAGAGTATGCAAATATAGGCTAAGTGCTAAAATGCAGATGCCTTTTTTAAGGTGATCATGAGTTTAGGTTCTAAACTTGCATCCTTTTGTTAGAGCAGACTTTCAGTACTTACCACCCTAGATCCACCCTCTAGCTCTCAGTGAAATATTACTGATCACTAGAGATGTACACATTGTGAGAAGGGAGGGACCATGGCAGAGGTCAGACATAAAAGATAAAATCATTATTTGTATATTGAGTGTTCTAGGTTCAGGGGGTGCCAGGGATCTGGGATAAAGATATGTGCAGACATCTGTCAATTAGACCTGTGCACACTGGAAAATTTTGTTTAGTTTCGGCTGCATTTGTTCATTAAAGAATTTTGATTCCTCATATTGGTTATATTGACCCGATTTGTTTTCAGGATTCGTTTTGTCCAGGTGGATTCAAAAAATTTTGCAGTTTTTCCAGAAGATTGCTTTATATCTATAGATATGGAAGGATTCAATATTTTTGGACACCAGTTTACCCACCAAGAGAAATGGCATGAGCTAATTGGACAATATCGACTGGCATCATGTGCCTCCAAATAAATGAATGGAATGAAATTCGGGTCCATTTGTTATCCGAATCCGAATTATCAATCAAATTCGAAAATTTAATCAATTTCCCCATGGGCCCAAACTACTATCGCATCATGTGACATCATCCAAATTACTTTTTTTTCTGAGTTGTTCACATTCGTTACTATGTCCATTCAGAGATTTGTATTCATATGAATCTCCTAAACTGAAATTTTCATTAGAAAAATTAATCGAAACAAGATGCACAGGTCTAGTGTCAATTTCTGCTTCTAACTACTTATTTCATGCTTATCATTTATATGTATAGTATTAGAGAAGGATTTAAAAACAAAGAGGGAAATGTAGTGAGCATGAGCAGAGATTCACCTTTACTGCTCTTTGAGAAGTTTGGCATGAGCTAGAAAGCAGAAATTTTAAATTTGATTAAGAACACCATTAAGAAGGTTCTAGAGTAACATCTGGAGGTCAGAGAGTGAGAGTGGCCTCTGGAGGTCACAGAGTGACTTTAGTAGCTTTAGAACCACTCATGTCACATGGAGTAGCCCTTATGGGGTTAGTCTTGATATTATCAGTCATGTAAGGCTCTAGGGTACTTGATGGATGACGTCTGATGGGTAGAGTCTTGATATGTCATTCATGTAGTCCCAAGATCAAAGTTAGCAGTACAAATAGGTCACTGATGTCAAATCCTTCTTAGATACCAATATGTTTTTATTAAAGTAGGATTCCATTTTAATAAAAAAGTGATATTTCTATTTATATGCTGATCTACAAATAATTTATGTGTTGTTTGGTTTCAGCTGCGGTTTTAGAATCTGTGTCACTAGACAGGAGCATTCCTGAAAGCAGTACCTCTACAGATACATCAGAAAATAGTCCCTGCCGATCCCCATCAACTCCACGTCATCTCCGGTACCGGCCAGCAGGAGGTAATAAGAATGTTTCTTCCAGTGTCTGAATCAATATATTAATACTAAGAAAATCGGTTACAGGATAACATGGGAGCAGATCAGGTTGAGATTTTGCAGAGTTTACGTGTGTTTTTTAAATTTTGTCTTGCCATCGTGAAGTACAGCAATATAGAATTAGGAATTTGGCTTTTTTTATTTAGAAAATGTATCATAGAAGAAACAGGTAAATCCATTGTTAACGTACACCTTTGAAAATTCAAGTTGCCTGGCACCATGCTTATCACTTGTTTCAATGCCTTAAATAATATTTCCACTTCTGCTGTCAAATTTGAGAAAATCCCACTATATGTTTGTTATGTGTTCCCATTCATACATCATGCCTAAAAATAAATTTTTTTGTAAATATTTCTTTCCTTTTTGATGTTTCCCAGGATGAGGTGTACTAGCTGATGGTTTCTTGAACAATGTTAGAGTGAGCCTGTTCTATGTCTGTCCTCCTTAACAAACAGTGCAAAATGCCTTTACCCTTTGCTTGCAGAAACAGTGTTAAAATCTAGTTACAAATGATAACATAGATATGACTGCATACTACAGACAGGGTTAAAAAGGGGCAAACACAGTGGTCCAGCCTCTTCATAAACAAAGAAAACTACCTAGAATCTTTCATTGCTGGAGGGTCCAATATAGAGCATCTAAAAATAGGTAAGCTGCAATTTCTACATACATTTGAAGTTTGCTATGTGAGCAATGTGTAATAAATATAGAGTTGGTGTTAATCCAATTTGGCTGCAAAAGTGGGAATACACTTTAAAGTATATGTAAACCCAATCACTAAAATCTCATAAAAAGCTTGAAAATGTTAATGTTATTTCAAAAGCTTCAAAATAATACCAGATGATCTTGCCATGAAGGTCCTTATTCAGGTACTACCTGTTACAGAGCGACAACAAGTAAGAGTTTCCATTAAAAAAGTGCCCGTATAAACACAGTTTCAGCACCAGGGAGATCTAGTGCCAGCAGATTTACCTACAGTTTAAAACTATTCTTAATATTTTGTACTGCAAATGTGAGATTCAACATCTGTTCTCCGGCTGCTGCATTTTGCCTGGTGCACATACATCCTGTTATAGATAAGATAAATATGACTGCAATTCTATTTGAATGCTGTTGAATCTTAGGCGAATGTCCATATGGGCTTTACTTGGTGAATCTCCAAATGAGTGCTTCATAGGACTCCTAGCAGGCTGTTGCAAGCATTTTGCATCCACAATTGAATTCTCTTTTTCCTCTAAAGCCAGCCATAGATGGATCGAATCTGAGCCGGTTCAGCAGGGGTGGGCCAAGATTTGATTCATCTATGGGCAGGCTGATTGTACCTAAGTCGATCCATTGATGGATTTGGGTTTAACCAGCCTGTTGGATGTTTAGCATGCGATTACTGCCTGCAGCTATAGCCACTAGTAGTAACCATTGTGTTCTCCCGGCATGGGCAGCTCCCGAACAGGAGAACAAAATAGCTCCGCAGAAGGGATTCCCCCATCAACTCTGACTAACTTCTATATTCTTATGTTGTAAAAATGATTTATTTTAGAAGCTATAGTTAGCTGGACATTGACTGTTCCTTCAAATAGATGTTTATTAAGGCACTGCTCAAAAAGCATACAGGGTACAAAAATATTTTGGATAGAATGCATTATAAGTAAACTTAATATAGATATGTATTGATTCTGTTATATCTATAATAGTGGATATCACATAATCAATAAACAATGTTACAACATATGTTCCATATGGTCTGAATACCCATAGCAATTTTACTTTTCCATATAAAAGGTTCGAGTAGGTAAGAAATGGAAGAGGGAAGACTTATGGAGAGGAGGGTTAAGGAAGTATGGGGAGCTGATCAAGGTAGAGAGGGGAAGATGGGGGACCATAGAGGTAGAGAAGAGGATCAGGGTTGTCCCCTGTGGCTTACCCCTGCTCTTTTTCTACAAGTTGTGGAGAGAATGTGGCTGTACAGTTAGGCTGCTTTCACACTAATCCGTTTTTCTTACGCTTTTGTGGAAGAAAACCGCGTGCCCATGTTTTCCTATGGAGCTCTTCACACTGATCTGCTGTGGGTCAGGTGTGCTTTTTAAAATCCTTCTTGCTGTATTTTTGGAATGGTAAAAACAAGCACCAAAAACACATCTCCTCAATGAAATTAAAGGAAAACACATAAAAAAGAAGTAATCACGTCTTGTAAAATCCACGTTAAAATCGCTGTAAAAACCCATGTGCGTTTTTGCTAGGATCAGTGTGACAGTAGCCTTAATGAATAAACAAAGTCTTTATCAACTCTACAGTCAATGTCTCAAAAATAGTTTTCTAAGAGGGGTGGGAAAAAAAGTTTCTGAGTTGAGAGGATTCTTTATAAACACTCCAAGCAGCTCACACGTTGTGGAATTTATTCATATTATCCTTATCAATGGATATGAGAAGTCCCATGTGCATTATCTCATTTAGAAGGTTTGTCCTTTCCCAAAGTGAGAACGCCTAGGTGGATTTCCATTGTCTGGGCAGAAAAGATGGCCTGTCTGGCAGAAAAGAGGAGGAAAAATCTCAAAGATGGCTTTCTGGTCTCAGAGATTGAGCGTGCGAGTATAATTAAAATTCTATGCAGTTTACAGTGCTGTCAAGAGATACCTAATTATATAGTCTAAACATATTCCAAAATGATGGCTAGGTTGCCATTCCCACCAGATATGACATTGAATTTTCCTCAGAATTTCATTAATTTATCACTAAAGAAGACCTTGCTGTATACATTGCTTTTGTGTGAAATAGGTTTTATGTTGTTTGCTAAAGCAGATATAGACTAAGTGTATTTATAAAAAATCAGAGACATTTTATACCTTTGGAGATAGACAGCTATGGGAACTTTTTTTATTCTGCCATGGTAACTAAAGCTCAAGGTGAAAAATATATATTTGTACTCAAAAGATTGATTTATGAAGAGTGTCGTCATGGTAACCTTCCATGGATGAGCTATTTAGTACATGGAGATATACTTTGTGAATATTTGCATATAGCTATGTCCCAGCAAAATACTTGTTGCTATTGTTAACAATGCACTGTTGTTTCTGTATTAGTATGGCTATTGTCAGTCAGATATATATAGTTATGAGAATTATATTTCTACAAACCTTAAAGCAGTTTTAAACCCAAATACAGACATTTATTCTATTGTAGTTTACCAGTTCTTAGTTGTGATTGCTGCATTAGTTTTGTTTTTAAGTTTCATCTGGTGATCTGGCCAGCAAGTCTGTTTGTTTTTTTTTTTTCAAAAGAACAAGCTCTCTTCCAGATGTATCAGTTTACAGGGATTAGACAACCCATTTAATTTAACACTGGCAGAGGTACTTACAATGATCAGCTTTTATTTATTTGTATAAAACCTTTATTCCAAAAGAGAAACTGATTAAAACTAATTATAAAGTGTGACTGGAGTTTGGCTTCAATGATGTGTTAGTGTATTTAAGTATTCTATTATATCTAACACTCTCTTTCCCCCAGACTGACAATGCTGCTGTCTGCTGTGCCCCGTGTGCTCATTCATCCAAAGTGGGGACACTCTGGTACAGGAGTTGTGTTACTGGCCAGATCACCAGGTAAAACAAAGGGAAAAAAGTCTAAAAAAAGAAAACTAATGCAGCCACCACATACAATGATTGGTAAATTGCAAAATATTACATTTTTGGTTTTCAGAATATTACCAATAGATTATAAATAGATTGGGCCTAAGGCAATAAGTGACAATATAATTGTGACCTGACTTTTATTGTATCTGTACAATTGGGATGAAAATATATACATATATATATATATATATATATCTATATATATATTATGCTGACATTTGGCTCCAAGACTTTTTCAAAGAAAAAACAGAACCATATCTAATGTAGCAGACATTTACACTGGATAGATGTTGTCATTTAACAACCTAACAGAAAGTGAGTATAGTTTGCTCAGTTAAAGTAGAACTATAGGCAAAACTTTTTTTTTTCATTATGGATAGAACAAGGTAGGGTTATAACCCATGTCAGATTTTTTTTTCACCATTCTAGTCCCATTGCAGAGATTTCCCTTCACTTCCTGTTCCATAGCCAAACAGGAAGTGGGAGGATATCCCTACAAATTAAGGGAACCAGAACTAGTGTCCCCATTAGATGTTACTCTTCTGAGCACAACTCAAAATTTTAGATTTTTATTTACTTTCACTTTCAGTGATAATGGTAAACAGGACAAATACAGAGGGTGAATCTCCCTAATGGAGGACTCAGACAGGCATTCTAATCCCTCTGCACTCCATCCAAAACTAAAAAAAAAAAAAGGTTTGCCTCTAGGTATACAGTAAAAAACAATGCTGTTTTTTTTTTCATTTTCCTTGCATCTGATTGGGTATTGGGTACAAAGTGAATCACAACCTCATTCACTGAGCTCTGGGGAAAATGAGTACAAATGCATTTGCAAAGTGCACAGTCTATTTGCCTTTAGTAAATCAACTCTATATTTTTAAATGCATCGGTATGAATGCACCTTTAGTCGGCTGAGTCATACAGTAACCAGTGAAGAGCTGGGCACCCCAGACAGAGGATGTGTCTGAACAGAGGTATAATAACAAAAGGAGCCTTTAATGGCTTTGGCTGTCTAGATGATTACTGGAGAAATGATTCCCAACCCATCATCTGGTAAGGTTTTTGTGCCTATGGCAATCAGACTTTGCAATTGGTGTCAATATAAACACACAGAGATGAAAAAAAAAGTGGGTCACTCTCTTGGATTAGCAGCTGCTTTTCCTGTTAGAACATTAAATGTCCTTATGACAATTTTCTTCATTTTAAATTTGTATCAGTAACACCCCTTTTTTAGTGTGCTTAGATTGCATGTTTTGGTTAAAGAAAAGCTTTGAAACAGTTGATAGAGTCGATGATCATGGTACCAATAGATTATCATATTTGGGTAATGAAAGGTTCACTGTAATTGAAAAACTGGTAAATCTTTAACTTTTCCTGTTGGGTTAAGGAGCTCAGAGATAGAAATTCCAGGTATTTGTAAGGTTGATTAACCTCTTCCATACCGGGCACTTTTACCCCCTTCCTGACCAGGCCAATTTTCAGGATTCAGCGCTTTCACACTTTGAATGACAATTGCGCGGTCATACAACAATGTACCCAAACTAAAATTTTATCATTTTCTTCACACAACTAGAGCTTTCTTTTGGTGGTATTTAATCAACACTGGGGTTTTTATTTTTTGCTAAATTAACAAAAAAAGACTGGAAAGTTAGAAAAAAAACACGTTTTTCTTTGTTTCTGTTATAAAAGTTTGCAAATAAATAATTGTTCTTCATAAATTTAGGCCAAGATGTATTCTGCTACATGTCTTTGGGGAAAATAACCTAAATTAGGATGTATTTTTTAGTTTGTAGGAAAGTTATAGAGTTCACAAACTATGGTATAGATCTGAATATTGATCAGTCCTGAAGTACTGACAGCCAGTCTAATTTCTTGAGGTCCAAGAATGTCAGAACAGTACAGATATCCCCCAAATGACCCCTTTTTGCAGAGTAGACAGTCTGACGTACTTCATAAGAGGAATGGCGAGTTTTTTGAAGTTGTATTTTTTTTGTCATTTTTTGGAAAATGAAAAAATTTTAAAAATTATTTTCACTATTTATTTTTACATACTGTCACCAGTGCAGTACAGCATCATAATATAACTGGCAATTTTTTTTTTTATTATTATTATTATTATGTTTAATTTTCTATTACATTTTTTTTTTTTTTTTTTAAGATTTTTTTTTCATATCTCACTATGACCAAAGTAGTACAATGTTACCATAATAACATTGTACTACTTTGGGGAAGTGATCAGTATTTATTTTTTACACAATTTGCTTATAGCAAAGAATTACTTTGCTATAAGCAAGCATTTACCTGAATGACATCGATTCATTCAGGGTTTTTTTTTTTTGTGCTTAGCTGTGATTTGGCCACGGCTAATCAGATGAAACAGCTGGGCTGTGATTTGTCCAGCTTGTGCTTGTGATCGCTGTGACCATTCACAGCTAGACACATTAGTATACAGTGGATGGCATGAATGAAGCCATCCATTGTATACAACTGTCATGTGACCTGCTGTGATTGGTCACAGCAGGTCACATGGTACCGGCAACGGGGTCGGTACTCAGATCTGTCATCGACCCTGTCCGAGGTACATGGCCGGTGGCAAATCGCGTGGCTGCGTGGTTGTGCAGGTGTGCAAACTGCGTATGCCCAAAAGGATGCCATATGGCGTCCACCCGGAAGGGTAAGGGTTTTTGCCAGCCGCCATTCGGCCATAGGAAAGAGATTAACATATCGCAATCATACAACCTGAATTCCAAAAAAGTTAGAACTTTGTATAAAATCTAAAAACAGAATGCAATGATTTGCAAATCTCATAATCCCATATTTTATTCACAATAGAAAACAGAAAACATATCAAATGTTTAAATGGAGAAAGTGTACCATTTAAGAAAAAAATAAGGTAATTTAGAAATTGATGGCAGCAACACGTCTCAAACAAGTTGGAACATGGCAACAATAAGTTGGTAAAGTAAGTGGTACTAACAAGGAAGAGCTGGAAGAACATTTTACAACTAATTTGGTTAATTGGCAACAGGTCAGTAACATGATTGGGTATAAATAGAGCATCTTAGAGAGTTAGAGTGTCTCAGGAGTAAAGATGGGCAGAGGTTCACCAATTTTTGAAAAGCAGTGCCTTCAAATTGCCAAACAATTTCAGAATAATGTTCCTCAATGTAAAATTGCAAAGACATTAAGTATATCATCATCTACAGTACATAATATCATCAAAATAATCCCAGAATCTGGAGAACTCTCTATGCACAAAGAACAAGACCGAAACGTAGTATTGGATGCCCATAATCTTCAGGCCCTCAGACAGCACTGCATTAAAAACAGGCACGATTCTGTGATGAACATCACTGTATGGGCTCAGGAATGTTTCCAAAAATCACTGTCTGTGAACACAGTTGCTGTAGCAATCAAAAATGCAAGTTAAAGCTCTATTATACAAAGAAGAAGTTATATCTGAACATGATCCAAAAACACTGCTGTCTTCATTGGGCCAAAATTAATTTAAAATGCTTTGTTGGAAAGCGAAAAACTGTTTTCTGGTCACATGAATCAAAATTTTTTGTTTACAAACTTTTTATTGAAAGAATTGGTAAAACTGATACAAAATTCAGTATACAGTGGATACATACAAAATATTTTGCTCAGAAATAGCGAAGAACAATTTACAACATTGCATCCAATGATCCATATTTACAGATTGCAAAAGAAAAAAACATGAAAATAAACAAAAAAAACAATAACAATAAGGCAATTTCAAATCACATTAGAGAGATTCAGTAAATTCAAGTGTATACAGAAGATCAGAATAGGAAGACGTACCAGGAGATGACCAGTAGGTAGGACAGGTATCAAGAAAGAAATAATAGAAATTTTACATTCTTTTTGGGAACCATGAGTTCTGTTTCTGCTGAACTAAAGAGGTATTAGAGCAGCACATACTTCCAACCAGATGATGGCTTCATTGTAGAAGAGTCTGAGTGCTTAACTGGCCTTCCTGAAGTCCAGACCTTTCACCAATTGAAATATTTGGTGCATCTTGAAACAAAAAAAGCAAAAAAGAAGACCCAGGACTGTTGAGCAATTAGAATCTTATACTGTATCAAGCAAGTATGGGACAATATTCCTTCCCCAAAGCTCCAGCAACTGGTCTGCTTAGTTCCAAGATGTTTAAAGAGTGTTGTTAGAAGAAGAGGGGATGCTTCACCATGGTAAACATGGCCCTGTCCCAACGTTTTTTGAAAATGTTGCTACCATCAATTTCAAAATTACCTTGAAATATAAAGGAATAATAAACCATACAAAAGCTGCCTCCATCCTGAAACACTCCCACTCTAAGCTTGTGCCATTGCAGTCCATGCCTTCTTGTACCTTTTAAAATAAATTGTTATGTACAGTATCAGATTTCAGTATATGTACAATTAAACTTTTTCAAGATGCCCTTAAAGCATCGTAATAATACAATCATGTGGTAAAAGGAAGTACTTCTTCGTAAAATTTTTGTCTTTACAAAATATTTGAACAGGCAAACAATAGATACATTCAAACGGTGCCTACAAATAAAGATAATCTGCTTGACTAAAAAGATTTACTATAATAGTGTACTGAGTAAAAAGTAAATACAACCTTTAACTTCAGAAGTTGGTATTATCCACTTTAGCAGAAGTCCAGTTTCTGACATTGACTTGGTGAAAGATGTTTTTAGGATTCCTTGTATAGAATGCCTGTTTCTAATACATCCACATTTCAATGGGATGTAAATCAGGACTTTGACTACGCTAGTCTGTGGCCCTCTATTTCTTTATCATTCACTTTGATATAATGCAGAATTCATAGTTGAGTCAATGACTGCAAGCTGACCAGGGCTTGAAGTATGAAGCCATAACATTTCCACCACCATGCTTCACAGTTGATATGGGGGTTCTCCTCCTGAGAATGCTGTCTTTAGTTTGCATCAAACATGTCTACTGTTACTGTAGCCAAAGAATTCTACATTTAATTCTTCAGTCCACAGCACATTGTTAGAGAAGGTCTTACCTTCCTGTTCAATGGCAAACCGTAGCCTTGCTGTAAGTTTTTTTTGTACAAAAAAAGGCTTTTTCCTGGCACAAGTCCCATTAAGATAAAATTTGTTCAGTTTTCTTTTGAATGTACTGTAGATGTATGCACTTTGAAATCTGTGCTTCTTCTTTATCCATATGTTATGTTATCCATATGTCATCATGGAGAGTCTCTTACATTTTCTTCCTCAGCATTATATGGAGGGGATAAAGGTGGTACTTCTATCAGAGGGAACTGATGTAATCATTCGCTCGCAGGAAGTTCTCTGTAGGAACTACTTTAATTCTTTACTAGGAATCAGAAATGTTATAGGGCCAATCAATCCCCCTTAATTCTTCTCTCTTGCTGTTTTTACCAGCCATGATTGATTGATTAATTTTACTGAATGAAGATGTTTATCAAATGAAATTGAAGAACAAAGCCAAAACTTGTAGGAGCCAAATGTTCTGTGCAGTGATGGCCTCACTGTCTCAGCCCCTTATGCAGTTGTAGGAGCATAATAACATATTGAGATGTGGAAAGCCTGTGGGTTATGAGCTGTTTAGCCAGCAGAGGTCAAGTCAAGAGGTCATAGAGAATCTCAAATCCTGCCACTGTGCCTGCATAGCAGTTGGATATCCTATTACGAAAGCCACAAGACACATAGGGGGAATTCAATAAAGCATTCATGACACTTTTCTGACGGTAAGGTCCCTTTAAAATCTCCAGTGCCTAATTCAGAAAAACCCTGCAACAGTTTTGTTACTCGTTCCAACACTTTGACAGATTCAGGTAGTTTTTATTTCCTCCAATTTAAGAATCTGTCACTATGGCTGCAACAAATTTTTTTTAAATTTGAAGATTAGGAAATGGGCGGTAATTAAAACGGAACGCCACTCTCTCAATCAACATTGACTATTTGTAATCCTTATGCTGCTAGCATTAGTAAATAGACAGGAAAGAATAGCATATTCACTTGTTTAAACATTGTTTATATATTTCTTCCTGATTACCAGGCCTAGGCAAATGATATCATACATCTCAGAAGTCTTCAGGAGTGGAGGATGGTTTTTCTCAGCTAAGCACACCTTGCCTGCATGCCTGAGCTAAGGGCAGATGGACTCCAGGAAGATAATACTACATTCATTATCTGCCCTTACTTAGGATGACCACAGCCAAAAAAGCTAGTTGCTTTTTTTTTTCAAAGTAACTTCTCAGAAAAATAAATCAAGGAGACATGGGGGTTGATTTACTAAAACTGGAGAGTGCAAAAGCGGGGGCAGCTCTGCATTGAAACCAATCAGCTTCCAGTTTTTTTTTTTGTCAAAGCTTAATTGAACAAACTGAAGTTAGAAGCTTATTGGCTACCATGCACTGCTACACCAACTTTTGCACTCTTCAGTTTTAGTAAATCAGCCCCGGGGATGGGTGGGGGAGTTCGCTTTGAATACAAAAATGAATTAAATAGCGTTTTCAGTTTGTGGTGCTCAGATGGAGTGTAGTTCCATTTTAAAACCAACTCTGAGATGGAGTACAGAGAGACACCAGTGGGGCATGTACAGTCAGGTCCATAAATATTGGGACATCAACACAATTCTAAAATTTTTGGCTCTATGCACCACCACAATGAATTTGAAATGAAACGAACAAGATGTGCTTTAACTGCAGACTCTCAGCTTTAATTTGAGGGTATTTACATCCAAATCAGATGAACGGTGTAGGAATTACAACAGTTTGCATATGTGCCTCCCACTTGTTCAGGGACCAAAAGTAATGGGACAATTGGCTTCTCAGCTGTTCCATGGCCAGGTGTGTGTTATTCCCTCATTATCCCTATTACAATGAGCAGATAAAAGGTCCAGAGTTCATTTCAAGTGTGCTATTTGCATTTGGAATCTGTTGCTGTCAACTCTCAAGATAAGATCCAAAGAGATGTCACTATCACTGAAGCAAGCCATCATTAGGCTGAAAAAACAAAACAAACCCATCAGAGAGATAGCAAAATCATTAGGCGTGGCCAAAACAACTGTTTGGAACATTCTTAAAAAGAAGGAACGCACCGGTGAGCTCAGCAACACCAAAAGACCTGGAAGACCACGGAAAACAACTGTGGTGGATGACCGAAGAATTCTTTCCCTGGTGAAGAAAACACCCTTCACAACAGTTGGTCAGATCAAGAACACTCTCCAGGAGGTAGGTGTATGTGTGTCAAAGTCAACAATCAAGAGAAAACTTCACCAGAGTGAATACAGAGGGTTCACCACAAGATGTAAACCATTGGTGAGCCTCAAAAGCAGGAAGGCCAGATTAGAGTTTGCCAAACGACATCTAAAAAAGCCTTCACAGTTCTGGAACAACATCCTATGGACAGATGAGACCAAGATCAACTTGTACCAGAGTGATAGGAAGAGAAGAGTATGGAGAAGGAAAGGAACTGCTCATGATCCTAAGAATACCACCTCATCAGTGAAGCATGGTGGTGGTAGTGTCATGGCATGAGCATGTATGGCTGCCAATGGAACTGGTTCTCTTGTATTTATTGATGATGTGACTGCTGACAAAAGCAGCAGGATGAATTCTGAAGTGTTTCGGGCAATATTATCTGCTCATATTCAGCCAAATGCTTCACAACTCATTGGACGCCGCTTCACAGTGTAGATGGACAATGACCCAAAGCATACTGCAGAAGCAACCAAAGAGTTTTTTAAGGGAGAGAAGTGGAATGTTATGCAATGGCCAAGTCAATCACCTGACCTGAATCTGATTGAGCATTCATTTCACTTGCTGAAGACAAAACTGAAGGGAAAATGCCCCAAGAACAAGCAGGAACTGAAGACAGTTGCAGTAGAGGCCTGGCAGAGCATCACCAGGGATGAAACCCAGCGTCTGGTGATGTCTATGCGTTCCAGACTTCAGGCTGTAATTGACTGCAGAAGATTTGCAACCAAGTATTAAAAAGTGAAAGTTTGATTTATGATTATTATTCTGTCCCATTACTTTTGGTCCCTTAACAAGTGGGAGGCACATATGCAAACTTGTAATTCCTACACCATTCACCTGATTTGGATGTAAAGACCCTCAAATTAAAGCTGACAGTCTGCAGTTAAAGCACATCTTGTTTGTTTCATTTCAAATCCATTGTGATGGTGTATAGAGCCAAAAATGTTAGAATTGTGTAGATGTCCCAATATTTATGGACCTGACTGTATGTGCGGAAAGTTGTCATTCTAGGGACAGTTTTGCAAGTGTGCATGCATGAACTATTTTAGTTTGCAGTTTAAGTATTTTATAAAAAAAAAAAAAACAATGGTTGGAACTAAACACTACAGATTATTGGATTCATCGGATATAATAGGCTGATATGCTTCTTCGCTACAAATGAAGAACTTTAAGGGTCCTTGCAGACCAGGTGTAAAGCCTGTCAGTAACATGAAGGGCTGTGCTGCGCTGTACATGAGAACTCTGTATGGATTTATGTAAGAGCACTTCAAGTTCTTCATTTGTAGATAAGAAGCACCTCAACCTACCATATCCGATGCATCCAGTAGTCTGTTTGTAATACTCAATTCTAGATGAATCATTTTGCCTGTAGCATTCTCTGTGTGTATCTAGCAGATCCCAGGTGTATAAACAGATCTGATTACCCCCAATAATCCTGTGTATGTTGCCTGGAGTTACATCCCTTTACCTGCTGTCACAGTCCTTGCTAAAGAATTGTGATGCTGGGAATCCTGCTAAACAAATGTCCAAATCTTGGGGTCCTCTACAAAGCAATTACAAAGACATCTATTTTATATTCACACATTTGGATTTCAATATCCACTCTTTATTAAACTAAAAGCTTGCCATTAAAACAAGTATCTTTCTGTGTAGTGAAACGCAAGGTATTTGCTCCCAAAAACACCTCATGCATTGGGGTTGATTTACTAAAGGATTTTCACTATACAAAATGTGTGATTATTCATTCAGTTATTTACTTATGAGAAAAGCATCTGCAGATGATTGGGTATTTAAACTGAACAGGCATTTGCTATTCACATGACTCGATAACGGAAGTGAATATTCACGCAGTTTTTAAATGAAGATGGTATTTCTGCCTCCCCAACCACCCACTGAAAGCCTAACATGAGAGCCAGAGAGGGTTAGCCATAGGGCACAGTGGGCATTTGCCAGGTGCGCTGGGGCTGCCTGAGTAGGAAGGGCGCTGGCACATAGAGGAACCGATCTGTCCATTCCTCTCCTGCCACCGCTGAATGCCTGCTTCTCCTCCTCTCCCTCCTGCAGGCATTCAGCGGTGGCAGGAGTGGAATGGATGGATCAGTTTCTCTATGTGCTGCCCTTTTTACTCGGCCATTTTGCAGGGGGCCCGAGCGGGCACCTCTATCTCTACAATCAGGGGAGCCCATAGGGAGCAATAGGCTGCCTCTGGTTTCTTCCCGGGTGCAGTGCAGTTTCTTATGCCCGATGTGTAGCCTCCATTAGTCTCTCTCCCAGCCAGCAGCTTCTCCACTGGCTGACCAAGCTGGTGGGCGGGGTGGGGGTGTGGCCATCTTCACTTACATGCACAGGTGGCTGCTCTTGCTGAAGATGGTAGAGGACTGGGAGGAGCAGCATAAATGGCGACCCCAGGAGTCTTCACCTTCATCCATATGGTGAGTGACTCCTGCACTGATTCCCAACATCTGCAATGCATCATCTTCCTATTGTGATTAGTACACTTCATGCTATTCACCCCCCCACTGTATACTGCTTCCCCCTGTATACTGCTCCCCCCCCCCCCATTGTACACTGCTCACTGCTTCCCTACTGTATACTGCTCCCCCCACACTGTTTACTGTTCATTGCTCCACAACAGTGCATACTGCCCCCCCTCACTGTATACAACCCACTGCTGCCCCTCCCCCATATACCATTCAGTGCTCCTTCCACTGTATACTGCCCACTGATCCCCCCCCCCGTATACTGCTAATTGCTTTTCCCTTCACATACTGCTCGCTGCTCCCCCCCACCCACCCATTGTATATTGCTCCCTGCCCCCCACTGTATACTGCTCACTGCTCCCCCCCACACTGTTTAATGCTTTACTGGTGGAGATTCATGCCCATGCTGCAGGGGTCCCATGTAGCCTCCCTGTCACTATGGGTGGCACCAGGGGGGTGTCCAAGAATATTGCTAGTGCCCCTTGGCGGAACTATCATGGACGCAAAGGTCACACTTGCAACTGGGTCTTGGCATTCTGTCATCGTGGGCCCATAGCAGAACATGTAAAAGGGTCCTGCATCGGGACCTTAATGAAGGTCTCCGCAATGTAAAGGGTCCTGGGATCAGTGGGAAAGACCCTGGAGGGAAGGGCCCGGAACCAGAGGTCAGGGGAGACCTTCATGGTTTTTTGCACCATGGCCTTGAAGGTTCTAGTTACGGCTCTGCTCTTATCCATCTTTTTTCTGTTGCCCCTGGGCCCGTCCTCTCTTCTTGTCCCCCTGTGCTCACTCCCGGCCCTACCTCCTCCCCCACAGTGCTGCCGGGTTCCCCCCAGTCCTCTCCCGCTGGCTGCTGTGGGGAATCTGGGCTGCTTAGTCTAAAATGCCCGGACCTATTTTTTGTCCCAGTCACGGCCTGGTTGTACATATGCTGTAACCCTGATACTTTGCGGCGTGGAAAATTTGACTCAGCTGTTAAATTCACTCCATGATGTCAGTGGGACACTGCAGCAACCACAAGGTTCCAAGCAGACTTACTTTTCAAGCAAAAAAAAAAAAAAACAGGCATTCAGACGGTGGCAGTATCACCTTCTTAGTGTCTGGAAGCTGCTGCTCTACCAACCTCTGAAAAATGATCCACAATGGCGACTGCTGCTGTGTGAATCTGGCCTCAATGGGAGAACTTAAAAAAGAGTGGTGCAAGAACAATGCTTGCACCACTCTCCTAAACTTAGAAAAAGCAGCAGATGCTGTTCTTAATTACCAAAATGTGTTAATTAGGACGGATCTGTCCTGTGACTGTCACAGTTACACCACAGAATAGTAGCTGGAGCTGCATGCTGCAGTTTCCTCTGTCTGTCCCTGACTCCTGCTCAGCTGAGTGCGGGCTGGAGGAGGAGGGCTGTGGTGGTTCTAACCCAAGAGTGGAGAGAGCCATATGAGCTGAACACTGAGACTGCATACAGAAAACTGCTAATTTGTATTTGTTAAATATTGTTAATTATTTGCAGAACCTACCCTAGATTCTATTTTGTTCTTTCGCTCCTCATGGGTGGAGCAGATAAACTTCAAATAGGTCTATCTGATTAGTTAATAATTAGTGTGCCACTCCAGACAGTTTCCTACACAGTTTTTTGGTGTAAGAAGGTTAGTTTTTTACATCAACTTACACTTACCCTTACTTTTACAACTGTGCAGGCTTCTCTCTGAAAGATATAGTGTATATTTGCCCTCTTTTTTAGCTCTATTCTGATTCTGACACTTTGGCTTGGGAGTCTCCCACTTGCTGTCCTTCCAAATGCCTGACCTTACACCATGAGAGTACTTATCATTTGGGGGCTTCAGGCGATCCCCTAAAGCCATTCACACCATACGTTGTAACGTATAAGCAGTAATGCCCCGCATTATACTGCTCATTATGTGTGTGCATCAGTGCACTGCACTACAACATGGTGAAGGGGTCCTGACATTAGAGCTGAGGTAACATAGGCACCACCATAATTATTTAAGGGTCATGTCACCCAGGCAGTTTTCCAGGAGTTATGGAAGTGTGCTCTTTATATAGCAGGAACTCTGTCGCTAGCTATAAATCACTCCAGAAAGTAATCAAAGAATTGTGTAGCTGCCGAAATTCTCTGCTAAAAACGCTGGCGTGATTGGCCTTTATCAGACTGAATATTCAGCTTCTTCAGAAGGCCAGGCATCACTAGTGTTCTTACATTTGTTAGGGGACAGAAACTGATGGGTATTTCAATTTAAATCAACACTAGCAATGCTCGGTCTAATCTTTTAATCAGCCCCAGGGATTAGTGCTGCGTGCATGTTTACATACATTTGCACATCACGTGTGGGATTATAGGGGAAGTGTGCAGTGTTTGTCTTTCCTTCTACAAGATGTGCTTTGTGTATTTGCCAGTTTGTACCACAATAGCAGCTGAGTACATTTCCAAACCCTCTGGTTTTATATATTTTCTTAAATTTTGCATTTCTGTACTACACTGCTTTAATTTTGCAGAGTATGGCAAAGGTAAATGTGTTTTGTTTATGACAGTCCTGGACTGGCATGTTTAGATGGACACTCCGGTCAATTCTGAAATCCTTAGATGTAAACATGGGGCCCACTGTACTTGTCCTGCTCTTCAGTTGTCAGCCAGGCATTGTTGTAGTACACCAGACCACCCTACTACCTTTTTTCAGCAACGTGGTGATCTAAGAAGCCCTACTTGTGATGCAGGAGAGTTGTTCCCAAACACACCCACAGCAGGATCCTTGGTGCATCTTGCTTGTTATAGGTATATCCAGGGCCGGTGCTATACTATTTTGCGCCCAACGCAAGACCAGCTGCATGCACCCCCCCCAAAAAACATCTATAGTTCTGCTTCACCCCTCCTAGCACATATCTTCTTTCCCCTCAAATTCTCCACTCTAGCACAAATCCTCTCCCCCAAATCTCCCCTCCTAGCAAAAATCCCCCCAATCCCACTTCCTTGCACAACACCCTCCAAATTATCCTTTCGAGCACAGATACTTTTTCCCCACCCCCAAATCCCCTATCCCAGCACAAATCCCCCCCCCCCCATCACATCCGCTTCCTAGCATAATACCCCCCCCAATCCCTTTCCTAACACAAGTCTCCCCCATCCCCCTCTCCTAGCACAAATTTCCTCCCAATCCCCTCTCATAGCACAAATTCACCCCCAAATCCCCCCTCCTAGCACAAATCCCCCCCACTCCCCTCTCCTAGCACAAATTCCCCCAATCCTCCCTCTTAGCACAAATCCCCCTCAACCTCTCTCCTAACACAAATCCCCCCAATCCCTCTCCTAGCACAAATCCCCCCCCATTCCCCCTCCTAGAACAACCCCCCCCCCAATCCCCCTCCTAGAACAAATCCCCCAATCCCTTCTCCCAGCATCACTCCTCTTCCTTTAGTCCCCCAACCTAGGACAAATTCCCCCAAATCCCTATTCTAGCTAAACTCCCTCCAAATTACCCTTCCCAGCATAAAATCCACCTTACCCAAATCTCCCCAAAGCCTATCCCAGCACCCCCCTAGATCCAGCCATGGCGTGGAGTAGAGAAACCAACGGCCATGGCTGCGCCCCTAGGCGGCAGTGCACCCTAGGCAGCTGCCTTGTTTGCCTAGTGGTAGCACCGGCCCTGTATATATCACCATTAATTTACGCAGCACTTTACATACTATTCATTCACATCAGTCCCTGCCCTCAAGGAGCTTTCAGTCTAAGGGCCCTATCTCACATGCATACATACAGAAACATTAGGGACAATTTAGACAGGAGACAATTAACATACTTGCATGTCTGTGGTGTGTACCAGAAAATAGATCCAATTATACCTTGGAAGATTTATTGTCTTTGTTAATAAAGGAAGCAGAAAGGAAGAAAGTTGCCCAGCGCAGGCTGTAGTAATTTAAGGTAACCTGAATGAAGTTTCTTACTTAAACACACTATCACCTTGGCGATTCTGGGCAAAATGACAGTATTTTTGCAAATGTGCCCTCATGACCCTCTGATGCTGATCTTACTGGTGCTCTCCTACTTTGCCTTCATTGCGCCATACTCCATACTTGGAGCTAGCACTCATGCACTAGGGCTGAGCACTGTCATATGACAAATGAAGTGATGTCACCAAGTCCCCTTGCATCTGACACTGGCCAACATTGGGGATTTTGTTACCAGCTTTTACTTCGGAAGACACTGCAAAGTAGTAATGGTATGGTGAGTGTCGGGAGCAAGCCTGCTTGGGTGCCCCCATAGCAAGCTGTTTGCTCTGGGGGCACTCGGCAGAAGAGACCAGGAGTGCCGGCAAGGGACCCAAGAAGAGGAGGATTGGGGCTGCTCTGTGCAAAAACACTGTACAGAGCAGGTAAGTGTAACATATTTATTTATTGTTTTTAAATTTAAAAATGGCTTTAATATCACTTTAGGTGCGGGAAAAGGGAAAGTTTTTTATTATAAACAAAATATGTTGTGGGACCATGTGTACTGGGTGTCTGCTCTTAATTAAGAACCAGCCCTTAGCTTTAAGGCAAATATTGCATTGCTTTGTTTTAAAAAGTAAAATGAGTCATGTTTAGCAATACAGTAGTGTTCCTTCTTTCTGATCAATCAATGACCCAATCGTTCTTTCTACGGTTACAGTGCAGACCTCTGACACATCACGTTGCTGTTCTGTCTCTCCTGCCTCGGCTTTTGCCATCGCTACTGCAGCAGCTGGACATGGAAGTCCACCAGGTGAGAGCAACAAAATGATTGAGAAGCTTACTGTATAGGCACTATAAGGGGCATGTGTCAAATTTTCCCAGCAATTTCTAAAATTTACAAAAGTTCTTTTTTTTTACATCACAAGTACCTCAAGAATTAGTGAAAAGTATTTACCCTTCATAATGGGGAAAGGGAAAGCAGCGGCTGCTCTATCCAAATACCTTTTTTGCCCCTCCCAGAGGCCCCTTAACTAGGTCCTAATTCCAGGAGGCAGGGCTGACTTCCTGATTAGTTGGATTAGTTGTCACAGTGGCAACATGATCGGGAGCCCCTCCTGCTGGTTCCCAATCACAGAGACAGGGAGCTGTAGGTGACAGCTCGGTGACTGTACTGGGAGTATACAGTGAGTGCACTCTCAGTACAGAAACCTCTGCCACCATGAATATGCTGCATATGGGCTTTAAGATCCATCTTTTCTGGATTTTATATGCACTCATATGTATTACATAGTCGGCAACATGTTAAAGAGCATGTGAAGCCAACTGATATGTTGTTTTATTAAGTTGTATATTAGTACCTTTAAAGTCTGACCTCTTTATTGGGTGTATATGTGAATAGAGTAAAGAAGGTTTTTGACACCTGCCTTTTTTGACTGTCTGAGTCTCATCAGGGAGATTTCTTTTCTCTTCCTATTTTAGTAGAAAGGAAGAGGGAATTTTTCCCGAGAGAGAGGAAATCCCCTTTTAGACAGTTGTCACCAGAACAGGTTTCCCTCCCTTACTGGCTTTTCCTGTGGCAGCTCTTACATTTTGTATTTTTCATCACTTTTTGTACTAAAGGCAATGGTGAACAGGACAGACATTGAAAAAAGACCTAAGTAGAAGATAGTATTACTGGCACCAGGCCACTAGAGTACAGAATGATGATCTATTTCATTTACAAACAGTGGTTTGGCACCGTCATTACGTCTTCTTCTTCTTAGTATTCCATACAGGGTGTCATGTGAGGTCCATGGTAGATGTGAGTTGCCTAACCAGAGCCATTGAGCTTCAACAGCTAGCAGTTAATAGATATCAGACTGTAATACCCAATCATATCCAAACCACTTAAAACAAAGAAAACCTGACAGCGTTTCTAACCCTTCACCTCTCATTCAAAAATAAAAAAGAACTTTGGCATTCAATACACTTTACGTGGTGATCCCCCCCAATTCTCTATATATTATATATCCTATTTCTGTATGAATATATTTTTTTTCTAGGTCATCTTATTTGTATCATTGTTCTTGTCTGACTATTGTCTGTTGACTGTTTTGTTGTGCATACTCCTGGCAGTAAAAGCAATCAGGGAAACACTGGGCAGCCTCTCCATTTCTCAGTATGCGATAGAGTGGGGAAATCTGAGGCTGCAATCATCCCAATATCATATATGAATAGAATGGTGCACTCTAGTAATGAGGCCTTTCAGTGCAGCAAAATGTCTAAAATATAACTTACAGAATATAGTAAAATACTAAAGTTTATTACAAATAATCTAAAAACATCTGAATCAGATAAAATACATGATAGACATATTAACAAGGTGACCAAATGTAGTGAGAAACATGAGTTGTATATATCAACAGAACCTAAACATGGAAAGCACAGAAAAACATCCAACAGGTTTTGAGAGAATCTTTTCTTCAGGGGTGTATGCTTGTTGGTTCAGGATTTTTTTTCTAGTATTTTCATCGGGTTGCCAAAAAATAAAACCACAAAATAGAAACAGTATGTTGCTGCCACATATGGTTACAATGGAGAAGGAACAACTGAGTCTCCAGCATCTACATCCACTGAGGTCACCAAAGGAAGGAGCAGGAGCCTGAAGATGTCATAGAACCAGCTATATTACTTATATGGGCAAACATCTCCATTTCTCAGTGGACTCTCAAGCTCTCATGCTGTGCTGGAATCCAAAAAAATGTGATCCACATATACTCTGGTTTCAGTTCAGGTCAAATACATTTTTCACCTTTTACTAAAGATTTCCGTAAAGAGGAACAACTATGAGTTTACTGCAATTTGTTGAGGCCTGGTGATCATCCCAAAAAAAATGAGATTCACGCAGCTGATCACTTTACCAGTTTATTACATAATGAGGTGAGAATGCTCATTAATGAATGTTCAGCCTAGTAAATATGGAGAAGCTGTGTTCACTTTGAATACACAGCCATATGCAAGGAAAATAAATCAGGAATAACCGCACATTTACCTTAGAATTTTATAGGTTATCTATTTTAAAGCTGAACTCCAACCTTCCTTTCAGTTTTGCACAGTTTTACAGGCTTCTCCCCTCTACTGAAATTGCTTACTCCTCACAGTGTGCCTCATAAGAAGCGGTATTATCTAGGCCTTTCCTCCTCAGCTTAATTGTCCCTGGCCCACCCCTTTCATGCATTGGATTTCAGTTCTTTCAGTCATGGAGGCTCAGCATTATTTGTAAGGGTTATCTAGGGTGGTATTTATGTAGATGCAGCCTGCTTAGGAATGCTCATTCCTCCAGACTGACATTCACCCATAATGACATTTTGAATTTTGCATAACTTCTCCCAAGAGCCAGTTCCTTGTGTGCATCAGGGAAGAGAGCTCTTGATATTTGTGCTGAGGCTGGGTGCTGTGATTTTTTTTTAGGAGATTATGTACAGCACCCTGCTGGCACCTTCTACCAGCCTGGATCTACTTGCATTGCATAGAGAAGCACAGATTACATCTCTGGGTAAAAATAAGATATGTAATGAAAACAATGTTAAAACAGTAAGTGAAGACTGTGGCAATCACAATCTTTCATTTGTACAGCGCTTATACAAAATAAATTAGTAAAATGACCTGTGTGATATAAACACACACACACACAAGCAAATCACACTTCAATACAGTGTTGGCAAACATAAAAATTGTGTTAATTGTTCTTAGTTCCAAACAACTTCAATCCAGCTCAAAGCAATAAATTTACAAACCATAGTGACACTCAGTGAAACATAAATCAATAATGACCTTTTCCTGTCAATCACAGCCAATGAGGAGGGAGCGAGGGACGGGGTTGAGCCACACTTGAGCCGCAATGGACACACAGAGTGCAGCTCGGGAGTGAGCAAGTAAGTTGCTTGCTATGGGGGCACTCAGCAGGGGGGTGGAGCCAGGAGCACTTGCAGGGGACTTTGGAAGAGAAGGATTGGGGCTGCTCTGTGCAATTCTATTGTACAGAGTAGGTAAGTATAACATACTTATTATAAAAAAAAATTACCTTTAGTATCACTTTAATGTCACTAGTGCTACTGTTTTTTCTAGAATGTTCAGCATTCATCTTTAGAGACTGTCGGACAAACATATTTGCCTGGCAGGGAAAAAAGAAAGAACATCTGTACTTTACCAGAGCCTTCGGCCATAGCTCTCTGTTTTCTTATAGATTTGAATAAGCTCCACAGTGATGCTAAAGAAGGAGCATTCATTCATTCATATGTCGTGATGGTAATGGGGTCATGGAGCAAATGCTAGCAAACTGCATTTACAAAACAAATTTGCTAAGATGTGCCAAGTTATTTCAAATCTACACAACAATTTGATAAAATTGCTGTGTCCACTGGGAGTATTAGTAGGTATACAGCATCGGCAGTACTGTAATCCAATGTGGGGGGACACCTGGAGGCCCTCAGATGACACTGCCGGAGGTTATGTCCTTGGTATGTGGACACAAACCAGAGCCAATGGAGCGGAATCAGCTGGACCGCCGGTCTGGATGTGATGTCACAATCCTGGCACAAAGCCAGGCTGAGAGCCTGGAGTGAGGGCAAACAGGCTGGCAGTGTAACTGGCTAGGGGAACAAGAGCACAAGAGGAGAGAAGAGAGACCAGTTGCTGGGATGACTACATGTTTCCAGCATGCCCCTTCCTCAGGTCATCTGATAGGAACCGGCCCAGGATATTATACACAAGGAGCCAGAGGGATTAAGTCATCTAATGGTTCATTAAAATGAACCCCTATAGCTCACTTAACACATAAAAGGAATTCAGTTTACAATAAAAGAAAAAAAGAAATACCTGGTAAAGTGCATCAGCAATGTCACAAGAATAAAAATAACTAGGGCAAATTATTTCAATTATAAACTATCAAGTAAAAGCGTATATACAGTATGTATATGTTGAAAACAACACTAAAGATTAACAACAAATAAGGGTGATAAAAAAAGAAACTAAACTAAACCTAAACAAGAATAGGCAAAAAGTAAATATATATTGATTGTTCCGATTATGGTATGATTGTCGATATCCTCGTTCAAACCATTGGGAGGCAGGGTATCCAATCTATATATCCACTACGTTTCTTTTTTACAAAGTAATGAAAATCTCTCCTTGTCAGAAAGGGAATTTTGAGGAATACACTCGGAGGCTAACACAGTCGAAGCTTTAGGGTCTTTTTTATGGTGGGAGGCAAAGTGGCGTGGAATGCTGTGTTTGTCTTTGCCCTCCTCTATTAGCCTTCTGTGTTCTCCAATCCTCTTGTGTAGGGTACGCTTTGTACGACCAACATACAGTAACCTGCTAGGGCACTGTAGGACGTATACCACATATTCTGTAGAATATGCGATGAATTGTTTCATAGAAAAAAGATTGCTATTGCTGTCCATGCCGACTTTCTGCCAGACCTCTGACACACTTCTGGTCCAACGACTGTGTCATTTGAGGACCTCCAGATGTCCCCTTACATCGGATTACAGTACTGCAGGTGTTGTATACCTCCTCACACTCCCACACTGGACACAGCCATTTTTTCTACTGGGACCAGGGCAATGAGTCATCTTTACCCATTAGTCTCCATTACAGTTTCAAGCTGAGTTTGTGGTTCTTTTGCACAAGTGGTTTTGACTTTTATTGACATTCAGTAAATGTGTTTTCTATAACTTTAATACCTGGATCTAAGTCCTTTCCCCTTGTGGACAATTTTGTAACATTGTGGATTCCCAGACTCACTGGCGCTCTATGTACAGTTGCAGGTTTTATCGTTCCATATGAGGTCCACATGGTTCACATGTGGTCCATATGAGGATGTGAGCTGCTGCGATCCACACCCCTGGCTGATGTTCATCTAACCACTCACCTCTGTGTCTGTTTTTATACACTCTTTTACAACAATTTGACTTTGTATGATATAAAGCAACAGATGAGCTATGGGCACTAGGAAATTTTTCAGATGGGTTCAAATATTACCAGCACCACATGTAGCTATCATATGTGACTTGACCAGCATGTTGTTCAGTACAAAATCTGATCATGTTCCGGGGCCCTCATTGTTAACCATATGTGGCACTTATAATGACAGCATCAGTCAGCATATCTATAAAAATAAATGTAAGATCTGCACAGTTCTAATTTCCTTTGTGATGATTACTACATTCGCTATACATTGTCCTACTGTATATGTGATTGTAGCCACTCTCTCTCAGCACGCTTCTGAAATGGACTTTAGTAATATGTGCTGGTGCAGGGGCGGACTGACCATTTGGAAACTCGGGCACTGCCTGAGGGCCCGGGGTCAGTAGGGGACCCCATGAGATGCCCCTGGTACCTTTTTCATAGGCTTTTTTGAGTTTGGGCAAGGACACAGGGGCCCCATGATCCCCTATTGCCCGGGGGCCCCATGAGTTGTCAGTTCGCCACTGTGCTGGTGTTGAATGAATCAAAGTAAATGCCAATTTTGGCTTCATAGTGAAGCAGAAGACCAGAAACAGAGCATTGATCACCCTCTAGGTAACAAAATGGGGCTCATGTCTCAGCAGTCGGCAGCAGAGAAGAGGGCAGAACTCCTCCGCCAGATACTGTGCATCTCCGTGCAGCCACGGAGAGCATCATCTCAGCAACTGGCAGCAGAGAGGAGGACAGAACTCCTCCTACTGATCCTGTGCTCCTCTGTGCAGCTGCAGCACCCCTTGTCTCTACCTCCCCTGGTCTCAGCATTCAGCAAACTCCGGCAGCTGACTCCAGCCCTCCTCGGGGCCTCCTCTAGACCCTGTACTTTCTGCTTCCCAGCAGTGTCCCCAGCTTCTTCCCAACAGCAGCACAAGGTAAGGGGAGTGCACTGTGATGTAAGAGAGGGTGGTGGACTGTTAACATCTGATGGGGGGGGGGGGGGGTAGGTGTTCTTGACATCTGATGTAAGGGGTGGGGAACTCTGGACATCTAGACTTACAGATACAACCAGTCCTTTGAGGGCAACCATGATCAGAGATAAAATTGAGTTTGAAACCCCACCTCTTAGGATATGCAAAATGGAAAAAAAAACAAAACGTTTTGCCATTAGTTCTACTTTAACATCAAGAATTTGGTGACACTTTAACCATTGCACACCCTCTATAAAAGTAGCCAACAAGAGTTATAGTAGAAGTTGTATATAGGAGATGTTTTACAGTAAATGAAGGAAACATATACTAGGGCCATTGTATAAATTGCTTCTGTTTAACTCTAGATCTTGTTGTTTGTTTGCTCCATGTGTTTCTATGCTATCTTTCCATAACTGTAACCTCCCTGTGTTAGGCGGATACAATGCAATCTCCTTAAATATATGTAGCATCTGTCTTCACAGATGTGTGCCTTTACACAAGACAAACCTCATCATTGTTCTCATGACAGCTAATTTGTAATAGAATTTTAATATGTATGATGCAGAGCCATAAGAGGCACCCAACACGCAGAGGTTTCATGTGAATAAGGTTCATCAATCACAACACTGTTGCACATGGGGTGAACAAGTGCTAACACTGCTGCCAGTGACTGATAAGATGTACACTAATGGGCTTGTTTTGTCAGAGTCTGTGTCAGAGAAATCATACATAAGGATCACACGCAGATCTATGTGAAAGCAGAGTCTTTCCATTGACAGATCTAAATGTATAATTCTGAAGGTGTTTCACAGGAAAGCATTTATGACATGTAGGGATAGATAATGGAAAATAGTGTTCGCTGAGAATCCTCCCTGTGAACGCTGGGGTATTATAAAAACTGGAGCAAGGACAATGGCAAAAAGGGTAGCAGTTTCCATAGTAACTAGGTACTTTATTTAACTAAGGGGTCCATTTAAAGGGTGCAATAGTGCAATATGACTTTACCGTAGCTATACTGCTGATTAAAAAAAAAACACTGCACCATTTATAAAGTGCATGAGTCCGAAACCAACAAGGTGGAATAAAAATTATTATTATTATTTAATATTATTATTATAATACAGGATGTATATAGCGCCAACAGTTTGTGCAGTGCTTTACAAAATGAAGGTAGACATTACAGTTACAATTTAATTTGGTACAAGAGGAAACAAAGGGCCCTGCTCGCTGGAGCTTACAATCTAAGAGGAAGGGTTGAGTGACACAAAAGGTAATAGCTGTGGGGGATGAGCTGAGGGAGGAAATAAACAGCAGTTTACTAGTTAGAAGCAGGTTATGCTTCTTTAAAGAGAAAGGTTTTCAGGGATTGTTTATCGGTGGATAGATTAGGAGATAGTCTGACAGACTGGGGTGGGGAGTTCCATAGGATGGGAGAAGCTCGGGACAAGTCCTGGAGGCGAGCATGGGAGGAGGTTCCATAGGAACTAGAGAGCAGAAGGACTTGGGAGGATTGGGAGGATTGAAGAGAGCGGTTTGGTTGATATTTTGAAACCAGGTTGGGGATGTAACTGGGGGCAGAGTTGTTGATGGCTTTGTAAGTTGTTAGTATTACGAATTTTATTCGTTGGGCGAGTGGAAGCCAGTGGAGGGATTGGCAGAGAGTGGTAGCAGACACTGAACCGTTGGTAAGTTGGATGAGCCTGGCAGCAGCATTCATGATGGACTTGAGAGATGATAGCCTATGTAAAGGTAAGCCAATGAGGAGGGAGTTGCAGTAGTCGAGGCGAGAGGTAACCAGGGAGTGAATTAGGAGCTTTGTGGTATCATTGGTTAAAAAGGAGCGTATTCTGGAGATGTTGCAGAGGTTGAGGTGGCATGATTTGGACAGGCATTGGATGTGGGCCTGAAAGGATGGTTCAGAATCCAGGGTTACCCCTAGCACCCTGGCATGCGGAGATGGGTTGATATTTGTGCTATTGATCTTGACTGAGAAATCAGGGGAAGAGGCACATGGGGAAGGAAATAGTATGAATGGAATAAGTGGAAGAGTAGAAATAAAAGTCTAGAAGGTCACATGACTGTATCTCCTGCAATCACAGATCTCTATCTGATGCATTAACCAGAAAGAAATCCATGGGGCTCTATGCATTCCACACCACAGTCCGCATTTTATGAATGACTTGTAAAATACAGTCTGTGATGTGCATAGCCTAACAGAGGATATACTGTATGCTCTGCTCTTTGTTTTAAATCTGCCTCCTCCTCACCCGTGCTTTACCGCAACATGTGGTACCACACTGTTCATCTGTTATTGCATTGCAAACCTCTTCATTTTAAAAGGTACCCCAATGCATTAAGGGTACAGACCTGAGTTGCAGTGCAATGCACAGTAACATGCTACCAAGTGCTCTCATGCACTCTGCTTCCAAAAAAGGTCTGGCTATCAGTGTCCTAGGATGCCTTGGCAGCCATAAAGCATTGCACCTCAACGTGCAGCATAACGGGCATGTGTGAAGGGGCTCTTAGCGTCCTTATTTCTGGTAAGTCTTAAAGTAGAAATTTAACTTAAAAGACAAAAAAATTGCAAACCGTCTATGTGGTTAATGTTTTAGATGGCCTCAGCCTTGCACCACTTCACAAGCCGCACCCTCTGACATATTTCACACCACCCACCTTAGTTATAGAGAACCTCTGGGGCGAAACATGTCAGAGGGCGTGGCTTGTGGAGTAGAGCAAGGCTGAAGCCATCTCACACATGTTAACCATATAGACTGGATTGGGTTGAGCAGTGATTTTTCTAAGTATGCTACACATTACTGGACAGTGATATTTTAAGCCAGCACCCCATTCTTGAGTACCCGTGGGACTATACACATTGTTTTTCTTTGCTTAGAGTGGCACTACAGGTATTAGCAGGTCTTCTGCATTAAAGTTACTTTCCTGCCTGTCTGCACTTTACACTAAGCCGTGCATATGCACCTCAATGTAGAATTTCAGATACGCCAAAATGACTGAGCTCTCGTGCATGCACGGGAGTGACGTGATCTCTGTCTGGCCTATAAAAAATGGCCTGGGGATCAATACCTGGAAGCCACCAGGCTGCAGATGTCAGCGGCCATCAGGGAGCTGCAGGACATTGCAGCGCTGGAGAGAAGGTGAGTATAGCTCCACATTAAAGTGGTTGCCAAACCTTACACATTTCTACTAACGTGACTTGCCTCAGGTGATACATAGAGATTAAACAAATCCTCCTATGCAAGTTGTACCTGTTTATCTGTGGCATGAACTGATTAGAGGAAATAGACACCCACCTCTACACAGTCTCATAGAAAAATATGCACAGCTGTGGCTGTCGATCACTTGCTGTGTGCTAAGAGAGGGCGAGCCGACTTCCAAGATTGCTTGGTGTCTTCATATAGACTGTCAGAAATGACTCATGCAGATATCAGAGGAATCACAGAGCAGATAGAAATCACACTTGGTTCTTTGGATAGAGGCAAGTAAGCATTATAGAGGGATATGCTTTGTTCATTTTTCATGTCACAAGTTTACAACCACTTTAAACCCTTTAACCCATAGCAAGCATTTAGAACATACTAAAGGTGTGATACCAGCAGACTGATTCCTGGTTGGTTGCTGTAGGTTAGTGTACTTAAGGTAAACTTCCACAAAAAAAAAAAAAATTGCGTTTCCTGCAGGTTTAACTCATAATGTACTACTGTGCATCGCATACTAGCACATTATGACAAACTTACCTGAACACAGAGCCCTCCAGCGCAGCACTGTCTTGGCTCTCGGGTGCTTCCATCTTCACATGGTCTTCTTTCCCGGTTCAAGGGCTCCAGCTGTATGAATGGCCAGGGCCACGATGATGTCACTGCCGCGCATGTGTGCAGGACAGAGATCTGAAGGTACAGCTCAAGTATGCTGTCCCTTCAGAGTGCATGCACCAGCAACGTCACTAGCTGTATCCCGTGTGAATATCTCCTAAACAGTGCACATTTAATAGATATCCATTACCTATAGATACAAGTTAAAAAGTGGACATTCACTTTAGAGAGGCTATTACCTTTATTTTTACCTACTGATCCTGCCAGTAACAATCTTTCCTAGGTCAGCAACACATGCAGCGTACTAGGACAAGGTTATAGAACATCTCCCCCTCTTCTCTTCTCCAAAACATACAGGGAGTGTTATGTAGTACATAGAGATAGTCGGGAACAATGCTAGCTTGGTACCAATCATCACATCCAGAGAACGCAGTAGGTTTTCAGCACACAATACTTATGGCAGAATCAACAATATGCTTTCAAATATATTTTTTATTTTAAGTAGAAGGAAATCAGAGATTACATTTTGCAATTTAAAGCCATTTAGTTTAGTTTACTTTCTGCATTTCACGTATACTTCTTAGTTTCCATATACACGGGACGTTTGAAAAACACTTTTGAACAATGGAAACTGCTGGAAAAAGTAGGTTAAAAAATGTCTGTTTAGCCGCATTTGCATACCGCGTTTATGAGCGTTTATGAGCGTTTGCGTTTAGAAGCGTTTTTTAAAGATAACCTCAGGAGACCTTCCAAAATGCCCAGAATGCACTGAAAAACAGTAAAAAATTAACTATTTCAGACATTTTGAGATAAATAGAAAGAGCAGAAGCAGGGAGAGCAGTATTTGTTGAGATTAGCTGTCTTTTTATTTTTTTGTGGTGTTTGGATGTGTTCCAGCTCATTTCTGTGCAGAAATTATTGCAGCAGTGTCTAACCTATTTTCTTTGATGCGAAACCTCAAAGTATGGTGTGCTAGGTCCATTTGAGTACTGGTCCATTTGAGTACCGGGAAAATGCTTTGCATGCATTTTTCATGATGAAAAAAGGCTCTGGACAGCATCTGGAAATGGAAGAGTTAAAAAAATTCCAAACACAAGCGCTTATAAATGCAGTTAGCCACATTTACATGCGTTTACAAGAGTTTGGCGTTTGAAACGCTGATAAAATCTACTCCTGAACGCAAGTTTGGTACTCTCAACAAAATTACTGTAAACTAAACTACCTGTAAACGACTATGTGTACATGAACATATAGAAAAACATTAGGGAGAGTTCAGGGGCTGCTGAAAAAAATTCAGAAAAGTTCCTAAATGTGAGTTTATCAGCTGCAGTGTACATGGAGCCTTCTATTTTTATACCTTATTCAGCCATCAAAAGTCTCCTTTTCAAACTTTCATAATTGGGATAGGATTTAGCAGTGCCACACTTTGTGCCCAGTTATAGAAAATATCTACTCAAATGTTACTCTGCAGCAAATGTTTCAGATAACTTGAAGTATTGGACAGATTTGTGACATTGGTCAGTGGTCAGTAATGCTAATAATGCAGATAGTACAATTGTGCACAGTAACTGAACATACAATGGCTGCAGTGTTATCCTACTAGAAAGTTTGGCTCTGCTGTTAGATGTAGGTGTTTGTGTATTGAATTCCAGACATTCAACTCATATTGAAGTCGCAAAGAAACTAGTTAATTCACATACACATTATTCTAACAACCTTAATTTTCATAGTCTTACCTCCACTTTCTTGTTATAGCAGTCATGAAGTGGGACTGTGCAGTTTAGGTACCAGAATTTAACTACATTGCCCACTCCATACTATAACAGATCTGCTCAGACACACTTCCTCTCTTCCTCTGTAATAAAGGTATGTGTGAAGGCCACTACTCATCTATGCCAGCATAGAGCACTGAAGTGGGTAATGTATATTTTAAATCTAAACCCAAGACCAAAGGGGTATGTGTACAGTTGCAAGAAAAAGTATGTGAACCCCTTGGGATTACGTGGAGTTTTGCATGAATTGGGCATAAAATGTGCTCTGAACGGCATATAAGTCACAACAATAGAAGAACACGGTCTGCTAAACATAATACTACACAAACATTAGATGTTGCCATGGTTTAATTGCACATAACACGTAAACATTCACAGTGCAGGGAGGAAAAAGTATGTGAACCTTTGGACATAATAACTGGTTGACCCTCCTTTGGCAGCAATAACCTCAACCAAACGTTTCCTGTAGTTGCAGATCAGACCTGCACAACGATCTGGAGTAATTTTGGACCACTCCTGTTCACAAAACTGTTTCAGTGTAGCAATATTCTTGGGATTTCTTGTGTGAATCGCTCTCTTAAGGTCATGCCACAGCATTTCAATCGGGTTGAGGTCAGGACTCTGACTGGGCCACTCCAGAAGGCGTATTCTGTGCTGTTGCAGCCATTGTTTTGTTGAATTACTTGTATGCTTTGGGTCATTCTCCTGTTGCATCACCCATCTTCTTCGGAGCTTCAGTTGGCGGACAGATGGTCGTACGTTTTCCTGCAAAATGTCTTGATAAACTCTGGAATTCATTTTCCCATCAATGACAACAATCCATCCAGGCCCTGAGGCAGCAAAGCAGCCCCAAACCATGATGCTCCCTCCGCCATGTTTTACAGTGGGGATGAGGTTTTGATGTTGGTGTGCTGTGCCTTTTTTTCTCCACACATAGTGTTGTGTGTTCTTCCCAAACAACTCAATCTTGGTTTCATCTGTCCACAGTATATTTTGCCAGTAGTGCTGTGGAACATCCAGGTGCTCTTTTGCAAACTTCAAACGTGCTGCAATATTCTTTTTGGACAGCAATGGCTTCCTCTGTGGTGTCCTCCCATGTACTCCATTCTTGTTTAATGTTTTCCTTATTGTAGATGTGTCAACAAAAATGTTAGCATGTGCCAGAGATTTCTGTAGGTCTTTAGCTGACACTCTGGGATTCTTCTTTACCTCATGCAGCATTCTGCGCTGTGCTCTTGCAGTCATTTTTACAGGACGACCACACCTAGGGAGAGTAGCAACAGTGCTAAATTTTCTCCATTTGTAGACAGTCTGTCTTACCGTGGACACATGAACATCAAGGCTTTTGGAGATACTTTTGTAACCCTTTTCAGCTTCATGCAAGTCAACAATTCTTGATCTTAGGTCTTCTGAGAGCTCTTTTCTGCGAGGCATGGTTCACATCAGACAGTGCTTCTTGAAACCAGTAAACCCAAAACAGGTGTGTGTTTTTTAAGGGCAGGACAGCTGTCAGCAACACATCCAATATCATCACACTGATTGGAGTCAAGGTTGGCTCACTCCTGGCTCCAATTAGCTCTGGGAGAAGTCATTAAGCTAGGGCCTCACATACTTTTTCCTCCCTGCACTGTGAATGTTTACATGTTATGTGCAATTAAACCATGGCAACATCTAATGTTTGTGTAGTATTATGTTCAGCAGACTGTGTTCTTCTATTGTTATGACTTAGATGACGTTCAGAGCACATTTTATGCCCAATTCATGCAAAACTCCACGTAATCCCAAGGGGTTCACATACTTTTTCTTGCAACTGTATATGTATATAAAATAAAAATATATTGCAATCCTTAAATGTGGAGGCTGCATAAGCTTCTTTTTTTGATTTTTTTTTTTGTAACTTATACCTGGTGATCCTTCCAGTGGCACACTTCATGCACTAGAGCAATGACACTCACTCTCTGTACTGTATCTGTGGAGGAGCATCATTGTCACCCTATGAGAAGTCTACAAAATACACATCCCCTTCTCATCTCCATAGCACAGGGGGGGTATTCTTTAGATGTTCTGTAGTAGCGTTATAGCGCTTCTTCTCCATAGATACAGTACAACAAGTGTTGTCACTTTAGGACAGAAAGTGTGTTGAAAGGGTCATCAGGTAAAGAAAAGAAAAGAAAAGGAAACAAATGTAGCCTGCACATCTAAGGGTATATATACAATATATACAGTGCTCAGCATAGATGAGTACACCCCTTTTGAAAAGTAAGATTTAATCGATATCTCAATGAACACAAGAACAATTTCCAAAATTTTGACAAAAGTGAGTTTTATAGAACATTTGTTTAGCTCATTACATGAAAGTAAGCTTAATAATATAATTTAGATTACAAAATCTTCAGTTTTACTCAAATTAGTTGATGCAAAAATGAATACACCCCACAGTAAAAACTATTACATTTTACTTACTACTACTACTACTACTACTGTTTTGTATGACCTCCATGGTTTGTAAGGACAGCAGCATGTCTTCTAGGCATGGAATGAACAAGTTGACGATGGCTTGCAACATCTATCTTTTTCCATTCTTCAAGAACAACCTCTTTTAGAGCATGGATGCTTTATGGAAAGTGATGCTCAACTTGTCTCAGAATTCCCCATAGGTGTTCGATTGGGTTCAGATACTTGGCCTCTGAATCATTTGCACCCTGTTCTTTTTCAGAGATGCAACAGTGGCCTTAGATGTGTGTTTTGGATCATTGTCATGTTGGAAAAGTGCGCGACGACCAAGGGCACGGAGTGATGGTGGCATCTTCTCTTTCAATGTAGAGCAGTACATCTTTGAATTCATGATACCATCAATGAAACGCAGCTCACCAACACCAGCAGCACTCATGCAGCCCCACAGAAGGACATTGCCACCGCCATTTTTCACTGCAGGCACCATGCATTTTTCCTTGTACTCCTCACCCTTGCACCACCATACAGTTTTGAAGCCATCAGTTCCAAAACATTTACCTTGGTCCCATCACTCCAGAGTACAGTGTCCCAGTAGTCTTTTTCTTTTTCAGCATGGGCCCTGGCAAATTCTAGGTGGGCTTTTTGGTGCATGGGCTTTAGGAGAGGCTTCCTTCGTGAACAACACCCATGCATGCCATTCCTCTGCAGTGTACGCCGTATTGTGTCACTGGTAACAATCACCCTATCTTGGCTTTCTACTTTTTTAACTATCTGCAGTGAACTTGCATGGCAATTTTCTTTAACTTTTTTCATCAGAAGATGCTCCTGTTGAGGTACTATCTTCCATGGATGGCCTGGACGGCTCTGTGAGATGGTTGCAGTTCCATCTTTGCTAAATTTTTTGTATCACTTTTGCTACAGTACTCCGAAAGATAAAGCTTTGCTGATCTTCTTGTAGCCTTCACCTTTCTTGTGTAAAAAAATATTTTCTTTCTCAGGCCTTGTGATATTTCTCTTCCATGTGGTGCCATTGCTAACAGCATGAAATGGGTAGTGGTTTAATTTGTTAAGTAACACCCGTTTATAATCAGCTGTCTGCTGGATACCTGTTTAATGAATAATTAGACTGAGCTGTAGTTGAATTCTTGTCAATTAGGATTTTGTTGTCTAAAATTTAGCTTTGCTCCTAAGACTTTCATTGGGGTGTATTCATTTTTGCAACGTGGTCTTGAAAAATTTTTCCTTTAATGAATAATACTTTTTTGTGTGCAAATTAACAAATCTTGTTTGCAATCATGCAATCAATGGCCCGCATTTGTGGGAGTATTTTGAAGTATAATGTCCCATAGAAAATGTTGATTCGGAAAGGAAAGTAAAGGTTCTGACAGATCTGTTGGGGTGTACTCATGTACAGTATGCTGAGCAATATATATACAGCGAGGAACAGAAGTATTTGAACACCCTGCAATTTTGCAAGTTCTCCCACTTAGAAATCATGGAGGGGTCTGAAATTCACATTGTAGGTGCATTCCCACTCTGAGAGACAGAATTAAAAAAAAAATTTCAGGAAATCACAATGTATGATTATTAAAGAATTTGTCTTGCACTGCTAAACATAAGTATTTGAACACCTGAGAAAATCAGTGTTAAAATTTGGTACAGAAGCCTTTGTTTGCAATTATAGAGGTCAAACGTTTCCTGTAGTTCTTGACCAGGTTTGCACACACTGCAACAGGGATTTTGGCCCACTCCTCCACACAGATCTCCTCTAGATCTGTCAGGTTTCGGGGCTGTCGCTGAGCAACACGGAGTTTCAGCTCCCTCCAAAGATGTTCTATTGGATTTAGGTCTGGAGACTGGCTAGGCCACTCCAGAACCTTGATATGCTTCTTACGGAGCCACTCCTTGGTTATCCTGGTTGTGTGCTTTGGGTCGTTGTCATGTTGGAAGACCCAGCCACGACCCATCTTCAATGCTCTGACTTAGGGAAGGAGGTTGTTGCTCAAAATCTCACAATAAATGGCCCCATTCATCCTCTCCTTAATACAGTGCAGTCGTCCTGTCCCCTTTGCAAAAAGGCACCCCCAAAGCATGATGTTACCTCCCCCATGCTTCACAGTAGAGATGGTGTTCTTGGGATGCAACTCATCCTTCTTTTTCCTCCAAACACGACAAGTGAAGTTTAGACCAAAAAGTTCTACTTTGGTCTCATCTGACCACATGACTTTCTCCCATGCCTCCTCTGGATCATCCAGATGGTCATTGGCAAACTTCAGACAGATCTGGTCATGTGATGACTTGAGCAGGGGAACCTTCTGTGCAATGTATGATTTGAAACCATGACAGCGTAGTGTTCTACCGACAGTGACCTTTGAAACTGTGGTCCCAGCTCTCTTCATGTCATTGACCAGCTCCTCCCTTGTAGCTCTGTTCTGATCACGGGGTGTTCAAATACTTCTGTTCCTCACTGTATATTTATTTATTTTTTTCAGGTACTTATATAGCACCATCAATTTACGCAGCACTTTACATACTGTATATATATATATATATATATATATATATATATATATATATTATACATTCACATCAGTCCCTAACCCTCAAGGGGTGTACAATCTAAGGTCCCTAACTCACATTCATATACAAGGGCCAATTTAGACAGGATCCAATTAACCTACCAGCATGTCTTTGGAGTGTGGGATGAAACCGGAGTACCCGGAGGAAACCCACGCAGGCACAGGGAGGACATGCAAACTCCAGCAAGGAGGTGCCATGGCTGGGATTCAAACCAACAACCCTAGTACTGCCAGGCGGAAGTGCTAACCATTTAGCCACTGTGCTGCCCAATTTTCACTCTCTCTCTCTCTCTCTCTCTCTCTCTCTCTCTCTCTCTCTCTCTCTCTCTCTCTCTCTCTCTCTCTCTCTCTCTCTCTCTCTCTCTCTCTCTCTCTCTCTCTCTCGATCTCTCTCTCTCTCGATCTCTCTCTCTCTCTCTCGATCTAAAATATATATTGCACACATTAGTGCTCTGTGCTTGCATAGATGAGTAGTTGCCACACCCCTTAGCACAAGGGTCTTCACACATACCTGTATTGCAGAGTAAAGCTGGCAATACACATTTAGATTTTCGAACGAGTATATTCGTACAAAATTCTTTGAACATTCGGTGAACGGACACATGTCGTTCATAGATTGTCTTTTGCTTTTAACATTCGAGTTTAAAATTAATGTAATTTCTGAACGATAACCACATATGTCACAAATCCACGATCGCCGCCACCAACAGGTGACAATCGCATGACAGCGACTAACAGTAATACGTCACGCCCACGGCGTCAGACCCCAGACCTTCTCACCAAACTCGTGACCGAAGGACCGGCCGATCTAAAACCGCGGTGTGACGCGCGTAACAAGGCCACACTCAGCCGCACCCAGCACAGCGATTGCCCAGCTAATGGTCTACAATCTGTGCCTGCAGCCTGAATGCGCTTGTTACTGGGTCGGGTTAAATACGCAACTAACCCTCTACTCCCACCACCACTTTTGTCGGAGACTGGGAAACTCCCGTTATAAAATATACACTATAATGATTGAAATATTGATCTATATAGCACGGCCCGCAGACCTGCTATACAGAGATATAACAAACAGTAGCGTCTCTTCAAAGGCCGGGATTCGTGAATTGCAAGTAAGCGCTTAGAAACAGTTTAACACTTTCAGAAAGAAAGATTTATTTCTAACAGGGTCAAAACAGGTGCGATAAAATATTTACAAAGAGATGTCACAAAAATATATATATATGTATATAAAGACACAGCAAAGAGATAATTAGGAAGAAGATTACAGGGTTAAGTTACTTGCCCATATGCCTGGGTTTGCAAATCCAAGATGCAGAGCAGAAAGGTTCTTTGATCTCCTCTGTTACGATGTTACCTCGGAGATCTCTGTGTGTGTGTGACAAGCTCTAACTCTCTTGAAAGTCCCTCTCAAGGGGAGTGGGGGGGGCTCTGACTACACGTTTTGGGAGTGGTCATTGGGGAACTCTAAACTAAACTACCAGCTTCATATCCCATGATATGAACCATACAGTTGACCTGAGGAATGTTCAGTTCTCAGGTCAGTTTGATAAGGTGTGGGGCTTACATAGCTTTGGGTGACCAAAGTGACACGTTCGTAGACAGCCTGTCTCCACTTCTCATGTCTTAGGTTGTTCCACATCATCTGCCAGGAGATAAAGTCTGCCTCACAGGAATGCAAGGGGGGGATGTGAGGAATGATTCGAGGAAGACCTCAAATACAGCAAGGAACAGGGGAACTCCGCTTCCAGCTCTGATGAGCTAGTTTGTTACAAAAGCAAAGGTTGAAGGAGAACTCCGCTTCCAGCTCTGAGGAGCTAGTTTTCTACAACATACACCAGCCAAAAATTTGTTTGATCGAGAAAAGTTTTCCTTCCTGCCCCTTCGAATTTTCCTGTCACTGTGGTCGAAAACAAACATCGATTTGACCCCACGAACGATTAGAAAATCAAACGAATATTCTTGAAATGAAAATTCTTGAACGAAAATCTATACATGTATGGCCAGCTTAAGAGAGGAAGGGTGTCTGGACAGGTCCATTCACAAAGCGCAGCGGGGAGTTAGAAAGTTAGCAGTGAAGCCTCAAGGAGTGACAGCTGGCTTCCTACAGTTAACATACTGGCTGGGACCCAAAGACCAGTGAAGAACTGGTCAGGTTAATGTCTGTTTACTAAACATCAGCAGCTAGAGTATTTGTAGCTGATGACTTTTAATTTTTTGGAACCTGGATGAAGCTCTTCTTTAAAGTGGTAGTAAGGTCTTTTTGTAACTTGTTCCTACAGGTAAGCTTATAATAAGACTTACCTGTAGGTACAGTGAATATCGCCTAAACTTGCATGGTTTAGGAGATATTCACACTGCATGCAGCCGGTGACATCACCGCATGCGAGGGAGTGATGTCATTGCGGCTTGGCCAGTCAAAAGGCCAGAGCATGTTAACTTAGGAAGGAAGATCGGGCGAAGATGGAGCCCTGTCAGCGGTGACAGTGCCGCTGGAAGGCACGTTCTAAGGTGATTACTTCACAATGTGCTAGTATGTGATGCATATTAGCACATTATGCCATTGTCTTGCATGTTTAAAAAAAAAAAAAGGTTGCAGTTTACTGCCGCTTTAACATTTATATACACTTTAAGGGCTTATTTCCACTAACAACAGCCCTTTGCAAGTTGACAGGTAGCTGGTAGGCAATGTTGCCCCCTCACCTCCAGTTCTAACCCTGAAAAGCCCCCACCAATGTACCACATGGCAGTTGCAGTGTGACTCCGTTCATGTTTCATGTAGCACAGGCCCTTCACTGGAGCTTACTGCAACCAAAAAACTGACATGCTAAAACTAAGCGTTTAATGTGCAGTGTAAATGACCTCTTAGTATTGAGCTTTAGCCCTGGTTCACACTGTGCTGGCTGGTTGTGGGCGCACCCACAGCCAAATTGCGCTGATCTTTCGAGATGCACGGGGCTGCCATTCATTCTGAATGGAATCTGCACACCTTTCAGTCCGCAGCACATTTGTGGGTGCGGGAACCGCACGGAATCACATGGTCAAAAGGACTGCAATGGAGCATGTGAGAAACACAGTAACAGCAGCCCGTTCAAATGAATGGGGTGCCACGCCTGAGCAAATGCGGGCCGCACAGCCCGCAATAGTGTGAACCAGGGCTCAGTCATATAGCTTAGTAAACATTCACTCTATGAATAGGCTCTCAGGCCAGGTTCATATATGTGCCATGCGCGCCGCAATTTGCGTGGACACGAGAGCCCATTCATTTAAATGGACTCCCGTGCCACAGGACATGCAGGGAAGAAGTCCCTGCACTTCTTTGGAAATCGCATCCCAGCACAGGAACTGAGGTTCCTAGTATGGTTGTGGTTTCTAGTGCAGGCGGCGTGCCATTTGAACTAATGGCACCCGCCCGTGGCGCCCGCATTCCTCTGTGTGGGTTGTGCGGCTGCAGGTATTTGTGCGGGTCCCGCAGCGGCATCACCCGCACAGATGTGAACCTAGCCTAATACATCAGTCTGTACCATCAGGAAGCTTGTGCAGAGCAATCATTGCCAGAGTGCATGTAGACCGAAAGTGGTTGCAAAGAAGCTAAAGGACACTGAGATGCCACAAATGGAAAAAAATGGTGAAACAACAAAAAAACATGGCAAGTGTTTACAGGCTTCAGTGTATTGATTGTCGTTCAGTTAAGGTTTACAAGAATGTTTATATAATTATGGAATTAAACGCCCATGGTGAGCTAGACCAGCGTTTCTTAACCGGGGTACCGTGAGGAGTCCCCAGGGGTGCTGCAGGAAAATCTATGCAAAATAGATTTTTCTCACCACCAGCAATGTTTTATCTGTACAGTGGTGCCAGTCCGCTAAGTAAAAAGCGTACGCAGACCGCTAAGTAAAAAGCGTACGCAGATGTCACCGGCACTCAGGAAGCTCTGCGGGCAACCCACCCACGTCCTGGCAACCGATGACATCAACACATCCCACGTGGCTTTCTGGGAGTGCAGTAAGCGACCTGCTCTAGCTGTGGTGGACGCGCTTTTCTGTCTGCAGCTGAGGCTGAGACGGAACATGCTGGCGTGCGAGAGGACAGAAAAAGATAGCTTTTCTTTGGCGCTCTTCTGTCGGAAGCTGAAGTTGAGGTGGCACATGCTGGCATGTGAGAGGGCAGAAAAAGACAGCTTTTCTTCAGTGCGCTGCATTTGAACTCTGGGAGGTACATACTATGATGGTGATTCATTACTGAGGTTGAGGTTTTCATTACTTTATAATGTTGTGCTGCACTTATTTTGTATGCTTTCATGTACATTGCCCTGCTGCAGTTTGGCCTAAGTGTGGGTGCAGCACAGGGTACCCATGTTACCTGTGGCTTCCTGTAGAGAGTCTATATAGGAAACTGCAGGTAATGTGTTCACAAAACGTACCCTGCGCTGCATCTGCACTCTGGCCAAACTGCAGCAGGGCAATGTGCATGAAGCATACAAAATAAAAAGTGCAGCACAACATTTAGAAAATAATCAAAACCACATAGCAAACAAAAAGAATTATATATATATTTATTATTATTATTATTATTATTTTTTGCTATGTGGTTTTCATTACTTTCTAAAATTTTATACTGCATTTCTTTTTATTTTGTATTCATTACATGCATTCTTGAATGCAGGGCTGCAGTTTGGCGACAGTGTGGGTGCAGCACGGAGTTACCACCACACCGTGTTTCCACCGCAACACAACTGTGTGCAATGGGTTGGTTGTAGTTCAACCCCATTCACCTGGAGGTATACTTCCAGCTGCGGCAACAGCATGTGTATTCCTCCAGCTGCTGTTTCTGCAGATAAAGGGGGAGCAGTTGGGGGTGGTAAAAGCAGCTCAATTGTGTGGTTTTACTGCCCTCCAACCTCACAGGTGAACAGGCCCTTGGTTCACATCTGTGTGGCTGTGTGTAGGGCAGCCCATTCATGTCAATGGGCTACCTTACCCGCAGAAATGCAGAGAAAGTCGTCCTTGACCTTAGATTTAAAATTGCATCACACCAAAAACACTCCGCATTTGCCAATGTATGGGGGTACCCCTAAAGAGCAGAAAATTTGTCTGCGTCTCAGGAATGAGCGCAATTTCACATGCGTTCTGTGACACACAGTAACGTGAACCAAGCCGTGGACATGGGTGCCTCGTGACTGAAAAAACTTTTCAAGGGCGTCCCGACTGGAAAAAGGTTGAGAAATGCAGGCCATAGACGGGGAGAAAAAACGGCAGATTTTTCTTTTAAAAAATGAAAATTCGGTCGTTCAAGCGGCCGACGTTACTAGAGATGAGCGAATCGAAGTAGGCGAAGTGGAATTCGAGTCGAATATTGGAAAATTTTCGATTCCGAAAAATAGCCTACTTCGGACGCGCGAATCGAAATTTTTCCTAAAATGGCGGCGGACATGTGCGGCGACGGAGCGGGGATGTCTGGGAAGGCGCGCAGACAAGGCGCGCTGACCCATAATGCATTCCTTAATGACATGTGATCGCATTAGCCAATCAGCAGCCAGCCAGCCAGCACTGTGTAATGGTCGAGCTATAAATAGCGGCCATTTTAGAATTCTTCATTTGCCTCCAGTCATTCAAGAGAGGCAGACCGCTCTGTATTAGGGACAGAGTTAGGGCCACAGAAACGTTACTTGGGGACAGAGAAACGTTACTTAGGGACAGAGAAGCATTACTCAGGGACACAGAATTGTTAATGAGGGCCACAGAATCGTTACTTAGGGCCAAAGAAACGCTAGTTAGGGCCACAGAATTGTTACTCAGGGACAGACAGAATTGTTACTCAGGGACAGACAGAATTGTTACTGAGTGCCAGAGAATTGTTACTTAGGGACACAGAAACGTTAGTTAGGGCCACAGAATTGTTACTCAGGGACAGACACAGAATTGTTACTGAGGGCCACAGAACTGTTACTTAGGGCCACAGAAACGTTAGTTAGGGCCACAGAATTGTTACTCAGGGACAGACAGAATTGTTACTGAGGGCCACAGAACTGTTACTTAGGGCCACAGAAACGTTAGTTAGGGCCACAGAATTGTTACTCGGACAGACACAGAATTGTTACTGAGGGCCACAGAATTGTTACTGAGGGCCACAGAACCGTTACTTAGGGCCACAGAATTGTTACTCAGGGACACAGAATTGTTACTGAGGGCCACAGAACCGTTACTTAGGGCCACAGAATTGTTACTCAGGGACAGACACAGAATTGTTACTCAGGGACACAGAATTGTTACTGAGGGCCACAGAACCGTTACTTAGGGCCACAGAATTGTTACTCAGGGACACAGAATTGTTACTGAGGGCCACAGAACCGTTACTTAGGGCCACAGAACCGTTACTTAGGGCCACAGAATTGTTACTCAGGGACACAGAATTGTTACTTAGGGCCACAGAAACGTTACTCAGGGACACAGAATTGTTACTGAGGGCCACAGAACCGTTACTTAGGGCCACAGAATTGTTACTCAGGGACAGACACAGAATTGTTACTCAGGGACACAATTGTTACTGAGGGCCACAGAACCGTTACTTAGGGCCACAGAAACGTTACTCAGGGACACAGAATTGTTACTTAGGGCCACAGAAACGTTACTCAGGGACACAGAATTGTTACTGAGGGCCACAGAACCGTTACTTAGGGCCACAGAATTGTTACTCAGGGACAGACACAGAATTGTTACTCAGGGACACAGAATTGTTACTGAGGGCCACAGAACCGTTACTTAGGGCCACAGAAACGTTACTCAGGGACACAGAATTGTTACTGAGGGCCACAGAACCGTTACTTAGGGCCACAGAATTGTTACTCAGGGACAGACACAGAATTGTTACTGAGGGACACAGAATTGTTACTGAGGGCCACAGAACCGTTAGTTAGGGCCACAGAAACGTTAATCAGGGACACAGAATTGTTACTGAGGGCCACAGAACCGTTACTTAGGGCCACAGAATTGTTACTCAGGGACAGACACAGAATTGTTACTGAGGGACACAGAATTGTTACTTAGGGCCACAGAACCGTTACTTAGGGCTACAGAATTGTTACTCAGGGACACAGAACTGTTACTGAGGGACACAGAACCGTTACTTAGGGCCACAGAATTGTTACTCAGGGACAGACACAGAATTGTTACTCAGGGACACAGAATTGTTACTGAGGGCCACAGAACCGTTACTTAGGGCCACAGAAACGTTACTCAGGGACAGACACAGAATTCTTACTCAGGGACAGACACAGAATTGTTACTGAGGGACACAGAATTGTTACTGAGGGCCACAGAATTGTTACTCAGGGACACAGAATTGTTACTCAGGGACACAGAATTGTTACTCAGGGACACAGAATTGTTACTGAGGGACACAGAATTGTTACTCAGGGACAGACACAGAATTGTTACTCAGGGACAGACACTGAATTGTTACTCAGGGACAGACAGAATTGTTACTGAGGGCCACAGAAATGTTACTTAGGGCCACAGAAACGTTACTCAGGGACACAGAATTGTTACTCAGGGACAGACACAGAATTGTTACTCAGGGACAGACACAGAATTGTTACTGAGGGACACAGAATTGTTACTGAGGGCCACAGAACCGTTACTTAGGGCCACAGAAACGTTACTCAGGGACAGACACAGAATTGTTACTCAGGGACAGACACAGAATTGTTACTGAGGGACACAGAATTTTTACTGAGGGACACAGAATTGTTACTGAGGGACACAGAATTGTTACTCAGGGACACAGAATTGTTACTGAGGGCCACAGAACCGTTACTTAGGGCCACAGAATTGTTACTCAGGGACAGACACAGAATTGTTACTCAGGGACACAGAATTGTTACTGAGGGCCACAGAACCGTTACTTAGGGCCACAGAATTGTTACTCAGGGACAGACACAGAATTGTTACTCAGGGACACAGAATTTTTACTGAGGGACACAGAATTGTTACTGAGGGCCACAGAATTGTTACTCAGGGACACAGAATTGTTACTGAGGGACACAGAATTGTTACTCAGGGACAGACACAGAATTGTTACTGAGGGCCACAGAACTGTTACTTAGGGCCACAGAACTGTTACTTAGGGCCACAGAAACGTTACTCAGGGACACAGAATTGTTACTGAGGGACACAGAATTGTTACTGAGGGACACAGAATTGTTACTCAGGGACAGACACAGAATTGTTACTGAGGGCCACAGAACTGTTACTTAGGGCCACAGAACTGTTACTTAGGGCCACAGAAACGTTACTCAGGGACACAGAATTGTTACTCAGGGACACAGAATTGTTACTGAGGGACACAGAATTGTTACTGAGGGACACAGAATTGTTACTGAGGGCCACAGAACTGTTACTTAGGGCCACAGAACTGTTACTTAGGGCCACAGAAACGTTACTCAGGGACACAGAATTGTTACTCAGGGACACAGAATTGTTACTCAGGGACACAGAATTGTTACTCAGGGACACAGAATTGTTACTGAGGGACACAGAATTGTTACTCAGGGACAGACACAGAATTGTTACTGAGGGCCACAGAACTGTTACTTAGGGCCACAGAACTGTTACTTAGGGCCACAGAAACATTACTCAGGGACACAGAATTGTTACTCAGGGACACAGAATTGTTACTGAGGGACACAGAATTGTTACTCAGGGACACAGAATTGTTACTGAGGGACACAGAATTGTTACTGAGGGACACAGAATTGTTACTGAGGGACACAGAATTGTTACTCAGGGACAGACACAGAATTGTTACTGAGGGCCACAGAACTGTTACTTAGGGCCACAGAATTGTTACTTAGGGCCACAGAAACGTTACTCAGGGACACAGAATTGTTACTCAGGGACACAGAATTGTTACTGAGGGACACAGAATTGTTACTGAGGGACACAGAATTGTTACTCAGGGACAGACCCAGAATTGTTACTGAGGGCCACAGAACTGTTACTTACGGCCACAGAACTGTTACTTAGGGCCACAGAAACATTACTCAGGGACACAGAATTGTTACTCAGGGACACAGAATTGTTACTGAGGGACACAGAATTGTTACTGAGGGACACAGAATTGTTACTCAGGGACAGACACAGAATTGTTACTGAGGGCCACAGAACTGTTACTTAGGGCCACAGAAACGTTACTCAGGGACACAGAATTGTTACTCAGGGACACAGAATCGTTTAATTAAAGAGTATGTCAGACAACATGCAGAGGAGTGGCAGAGGAGGCAATGTTTTAGGAGCGAGCAGACGTGGCAGCAGAGGAAGGGGTCGAGGCAGCACTATTCGCAGCCAGAGGCTAGTGCTCCCGGTGTCATCCAGTACAGTGAGGAAGAGCTAACAGAGGGCGGTCAGGAACGGGGGGAGACATCCGCCTCTTCAGCAGCCAGGTGAAGAAGTAGTGGCGAGGAGAGTGGCTCGGTAGCCGGTGTAGAGACAGGTCTGTCTCTTGACCCACACGCAGCCGAGGGGGCTAGTAGTGAGGCGGAGACCCTAATTGATGATGATGAGGCTGATCGCACTTGGCAGCCTCGTCGTCATCAGGCTATTGCTTCCGCATCATCAGGAGAAGAGGGTGGCAGCTTGGCAGCGAGCAAAACAGTCGGTGGGTTGTCTCCATCGCCACACTCTGCCATGTGCCACTTTCAGATCTCCTCACACACTGCTGGTGTGTTGAATTTTTTGACATAGGGTGCTGGCAGATTACGGGCCTCCCATAGCTGCTGCCAGGCCCCTAATCTGCCATGGGCCCCTATACCGCCTCCTCATGCTGCTGCCAGGTCCAGAGTCTCTCATGGGTCCCTGTACGGCCTCCCATTGCTGCTGTCTCCATCGCCACACTCTGCCATGTGCCACTTTCAGGTGTCCTCACACACTGCTGGTGTGTTGAATTTTTTGACATAGGGTGCTGGCAGATTACGGGCCTCCCATAGCTGCTGCCAGGCCCCTAATCTGCCATAGGCCCCTATATACCGCCTCCTCATGCTGCTGCCAGGTCCAGAGTCTGTCATGGGTCCCTGTACGGCCTCCCATTGCTGCTGTCTCCATCGCCACACTCTGCCATGTGCCACTTTCAGGTCTCCTCACACTGCTGGTGTGTTGAATTTTTTGACATAGGGTGCTGGCAGATTACGGGCCTCCTATAGCTGCTGCCAGGCCCCTAATCTGCCATAGGCCCCTATATACCGCCTCCTCATGCTGCTGCCAGGTCCAGAGTCTGTCATGGGTCCCTGTACGGCCTCCCATTGCTGCTGTCTCCATCGCCACACTCTGCCATGTGCCACTTTCAGGTCTCCTCACACACTGCTGGTGTGTTGAATTTTTTGACATAGGGTGCTGGCAGATTACGGGCCTCCCATAGCTGCTGCCAGGCCCCTAATCTGCCATGGGCCCCTATATACCGCCTCCTCATGCTGCTGCCAGGTCCAGAGTCTCTCATGGGTCCCTGTACGGCCTCCCATTGCTGCTGTCTCCATCGCCACACTCTGCCATGTGCCACTTTCAGGTCTCCTCACACTGCTGGTGGGTTCCATTTTGTCATAGGGTGCTGACAGATTACGGGCCTCCCATTGCTGCTGCCAGGCCTGTAATCTGCCATGGGCCTCCGTACCGCCTGGTCACGCTGCTGCTGGGTCCACAGTGTGACATGGGTCCCTTTACCGCCTCCCATTGCTCCCACTCTGCCATGTGCCACTTTGAGGTCTCCTCACACTCCTGCTGGTTTCCATTTTGTCATAGGTTGCTGTATGGCCTCCCATTGCTGCTGCCTCCACCGCCACACTGTGGCTCCAAACACTGGTTTTGGCCCCGTGACTGGCCAAATGAGTGAAGTGTGCGGTGATTCTAAGATCGACGGCACTCATCTGCATGTCATACTGACTGACAGTATTATTTCTCTTCCCCAGCAGACTCCAAGGGCATTTAAATTAAAGGTACAGTGTTCTGCACTAATATTAAGTCTCTCTGAAGCCTAGAAACACCCTTTTTTAAGTTAAATTCACAGCGAATATATTCGACTCTAATCGAATATTGTCCACGAATTCGCCGAATCAGTCGAATCGAATTTTTGAATACTTCGCTCATCTCTAGACGTTACCATCAATGGTAAAAAAAATCGGCCGATTTTCATCCCTTCTACAGCTGGCAAAAAGTGTCCCTGCAGAGAGCTCCGCTATTTCTAACAGTTCTCTGACAGTTCCTTCACATTTACAGCGGTTGAAACATTGTATCTATTTGTTTAGATTTTGTTTCGAATTCTTCTTATTTTCATCCTACTTCTTCTTCTTCTTCATCCACATCCTCTTCTTCTTCTTCTTCATCCTCTTCTTCTTCTTCATCCTCATCCTCTTCTTCCTCTTCTTCTTCTTCTTCATCCTCTTCTTCATCCTCATCCTCTTCTTCTTCTTCCTCATCCTCTTCTTCTTCTTCATCCTCATCCTCTTCTTCTTCATCATCCTCATCCTCTTCTTCTTCATCATCATCCTCCTCCTCCTCCTCTTCTTCTTCTTCTTCATCCTCCTCCTCTTCTTCCTCATCCTCATCCTCTTCTTCTTCTACCTCATCCTCTTCTTCTTCTTCTTCATCATCCTCATCTTCTTCTTCATCCTCTTCATCTTCATCCTCTTCTTCTTCTTCATCCTCATCCTCTTCTTCTTCTTCTTCCTCATCCTCTTCTTCTTCATCATCCTCATCCTCTTCTTCTTCTTCATCATCATCATCCTCATCCTACTCTTCTTCTTCTTCTTCATCCTCATCCTCTTCTTCTTCATCAGCATTCCTCATCCTCTTCTTCTTCATCCTCATCCTCTTCTTCTTCTTCTTCATCCTCATCCTCTTCTTCTTCTTCTTCTTCTTCATCCTCATCCTCTTCTTCTTCATCCTCTTCTTCTTCCTCTTCCTCTTTTTCTTCTTTTTGTCTTCCTCTTGCAGGTCACTGCTCATGCGCAGATTTTTTATCGGTAAAAAATCGGCCGATTTGCCCACTAATTGCCGCGAAAATCGGCCGATCGGCAAAATCGGCCGATTTTTTTCCAACTTTACCGAAAAAAAAAACCGGCCAAAATACCGAAAAACGGCCGACCAAATCGCCCACTAACGATCCGAAAATCGGCCGATTTTATTTTCGCCCGAAAAATCGGCCGATTTTCGACCCATCTATGGCCTGCAAAACACTGAGCTAGACTTCCTAGACACGGTTGTGAATTCAGAGTATAAGCCACCTAGCTTAGTTGTAAATCAATCCCTTTAGTAAAGTATTATAATATATTGTATATCCCAAACTATCTCCCAATTAAGTTATTGTTTTTAACACCTCTCAGAATGTCAGGCCATTTGAAAGGAAAGAATATCCTGAAATGTGTTCCTTTCAGATATTTGTTAAAGGCAGTCAGCTCTGAGAACAGGTGGAGCTGTTTACAGAACGTGAAAATCCCATTAAAACAGTTTTTTTTTTATTCTGTACTTTCTGCAAGTTATAGAAATTTCATTCTAATTGCAAGCTAGGGCCAAAAGAGTATAATTTCTGTCTGCTTCATACTACATTATAATTAGGAAAATTGCAGGGAAAGGCAAGACATACATTGTCTGGGATCTGTTTATATACGTATCAGTTTAGAAGCAACCTTGAGAGCAGCAATGAATAATCCCTTCAGGTGTGATGACATATAATCACTGTCAGCTTCTGGCATAGGTGATAACAGACTGGGGCATTTAATTGCAGCCTTTGTTGCAGCTGCTTACGGAATATTGGTATCTAGGCGCTCAGCTTCCTCCTGCTAGTTTGCCTCTTTATTTACACTGTCTCCCAGTTTTTACAAGTCAGCGTGGATGAAAATAAACACACTTCAGGGCTTGCTGTCTTCTTGCTGCCTTCATTATTGCAGTTCATTTAATTACTTTACTGATTGTAGGGTTTTTTAAAGCTTTTTTTATCTGCTGGTTTATTGAAACCTTAAGAGATCCTTCATATATTTGTTTTGTGGTAATAAGTGATAAGGTGTTCGTAATACTACAACACATGTTAACGCATGTAAATGCACCTGCACTATAACACACAGCTGTGTTCTCTACATCTTTTGGTGTGCTGCGTTGTTTAACTTCTTCCATGCCGGGCACTTTTACCACCTTCCTGCCCAGGCCATTTTTCAGGTTTCAGCGCTCTCACACTTTGAATGACAATTGCGCAGTCATACAACATTGTACCCAAACTAACATTTTATCACTTTCTTCACACAACTAGAGCTTTCTTTTGGTGGTATTTAATCAACACTGGGGTTTTTATTTTTTGCTAAATTAACAAAAAAGGCCAAAAATTTTGGAAAAGAAAAAACTTTTTTTTCTTTGTTTCTGTTATAAAAGTTTGCCGATAATTGTTCTTCATAAATTTAGGCCAAAATGTATTCTACTACATGTCTTTGGTGAAAATAACATAAATTAGGATGTATTATTTAGTTTGTAGGAAAGTTATAGAGTTCACAAACTATGGTATAGATCTGAATATTGATCAATCCTGAAGTACTGACAGCCAATCTAATTTCTTGAGGTCCAAGAATGTCAGAACAGTACAGATATCCCCCAAATGACCACTTTTTGCAGAGTAGACAGTCCGGCGTACTTCGTAAGAGGCATGGCGAGGTTTTTGAAGTTGTAATTTTTTTGTCATAATTTTTCTTAAAATGAAAAAATGAAAAAAATTATTTTCACTATTTTTTTTTTACATACTGTCACTAGTGCAGAGTAGAACATCATCATATAACTGGCATGGCTGTGATCAGGGACACTGTCTGGTGGCAGTACGAAAAATAAAATATATAATGTTTTTTATTTTTTTATTAGTTTTAATTTTTTATTAAATTTTTTTCTCTTTTTTTAAGATTTTTTTTTCATATTTCACTATGACCAAAGTAGTACAATGTTACCATAGTAACATTGTACTACTTTGGGGAAGTGATCAGTATTTTTTTTTTACACAATTTGCTTATAGCAAAGAATTAGTTTGCTATAAGGAAGCATTTACCTGAATGACATCGATTCATTCAGGGTTTTTTTGTTTTTGTGCTTAGCTGTGATTTGGCCACAGCTAATCACATGACACAGCTGGGCTGTGATTAGCCCAGCTTGTGCATGTGATCGCTGTGACCATTCACAGCTAGACACACTTGTATACAATGGATGGCATGAAAGGAAGCCATCCATTGTATACAACTGTCATGTGACCTGCTGTGATTGGTCACAGCAGGTTACATGGTACTGGAAACGGGGCCGGTACACAGATCTGTCATCGGCCGTGTCCGAGGTACATAATCGGTGACAGATCGCACTGCAGAGCGGCCCTGCGGGGCAGGCGCACTGCGCATGCCTGAAAGGACAACATATGGTGTCCACTCGGAGGGACAAGTTGTTTTACCAGCCTCCTCTATGCTATTGGCTGGGCGGGAAACGGTTGAGGCTCCATGCACACAGGGTGTTTTGATAACGCTGGTAACGTTAGCTGTGTAAAGTCACATTAAAAACATGAGTTTTTCAGCTTTTTTTTAGCGTTTTTGCATTAACGTTTAGCTGCGTTTTTCCATGTTTTACAAAAAAAAGTCCAAAAACACCGGTTTGCTGTGTTTTACTGTGTTTTGCCACATTTTTCAGTGTTAGAGCATTTTTACAGCTAAAAAAACTCCTTTGAATCCCACCGGTTCTGGGGTTTTTCCAGCCGAAAAACGTCCCTGCCAAAAAACATTGATTACAGTCTATGTGTGCATGGACACATAGGATAACATGCTGGGGAGTTTACTGGCTGTAGAAAAGAACGTCAAAAGCCAAAAACAGCCGCTGTAAAAACGTCCAGTGTGCATGAGGACTATAATAGCAGAGATACATTTCTTTTTTTCATTAGGGGACACAGGCTGCAATTTTCTAAGTTGGGTTATACTGCTACCTTCAGAAGGCACTAGAAAACATTAAAGCTATTGACCAGCCTTTGATGAAGACTTTATCTACATGCTGCTGAGCTAAGCTCTTTAGGCAGCTATCCAGTTTGGGGTATCCTCAGCAATAGCTTTGTATGTGGAACTCACTGGACAGAAGATTGCAACGCCTACCTGGAATGTGACCTTCAGGCACTGGGTCGTGCTTGTGGTCCCATTCATGTTTTGCATAACACAGCTTGTTTATGGCATTTGTGCTTCCTCTGGAAATTTTATAGATCGGCAAATCCTATCCTCATATTGGTAAATGTTTCCTAATTAATAATAACTACTGCAGTAGGGAAAAGACACAAAAAGATACACTCATCATCTTTCCAAACAGCTGTTTTGTTTGGCAGAATTCAAGTTTTTCATACACATGATTATGTAAGTATCACATTAATATTACAATTGTACATTTATGGTAACAAGCGGCGTTACGTAGGCAGGCTAATTTCTTATCAGGACTTGAAAGAATGCAAATACTTAATGAAAACATTATTAGTGTCGTGTGCACAATGAGTGCAGTGTGCACTATATAAGCAAAGCACACAAAATAGAATACAGTTACTGTATGAACAGAATGCTTTCAAATGCTTGTGACTCTTTCCAGATCATTGTGTACTATGCTAGTTGGTCACAAAGCATTTTCCAGGTCTAGAGACAACTTCTAGTGTGACCAAGTCTCTAAAGACTCTCTGTGAGTAAGTCATGTGGGTTAGGTATTGGGAGCTACTATGTTTATTGGTATCATTGAGCATATTTTAGCTGGAAGCTTTGTCCTGGAAAGAACTTTGGTCCTTCTAGGTCAGTGATCTCCAGACTGCAACCCAGGGGCTGGATGTGGCCCTTTGCTTGCCTTTATGTGGCCCTTGAGGCACTACTAGTCCCACTGAAGCAGGGCACTATTCCTTCCACTGACACCAACAATGGGCATACTTCCTGTCACTGATACCAGCAATAGGGCACTATTCCTCCCATTGACACCAATCATGGGTCACTATTTTTCCCACTGACACCAATGATGGGGCACTATTCCTTCCCCTGATACCAACAATGGGTCACCATTCCTCCTATTAATACCATTGATGGGGTACTCTTTACTCCCATTGATGCCAGATAATTTTCTATTCTCTGACCACAATCTGGCCCCCTCAACATTTGAAGGACAGTAAACTGGCCCTTTGTTTAAAAAGTTTGGAGACCCCTGTTCTAGGCCTCTTTCCTTCCTAAGGTAGTTTTGACCTTTCACCTCAACCAGGCCATTGTTCTTCCTTCTATATGTCCAGCTTCAGTACATCAGATGGACATTTCCTTTTAAAGCCTGAATGTAGTTCATGTTGTGTGGCTTTACCTTTCAACTAATGCTTCCATTAGAAAGAGTATCGTCATTGAGTCAGCATCCCAGTGCAGGAAGTAAATTAAAGGAGATTTGAACCCAGATGATTTCTGGCTTTGTGCTTCTGGAGAGAAAAGCAGATGAAGGCTCTGTCAGATTGAGTATGTGATCTCTGAGTAGTAATACATACATTTAAATGTTATATTTATTACTCAGCATGCATGCCATTAACAGGGAAATATATGCGATACCAGGACCACTTTAAGTAGTCTCCTCTCCTTTAATTTACATAATGTGAAATATTCACTTGTTTTTTAATCCCAAGTAGCAAAGACTGTTTATAACATTAATCTTGTCCTACAAATTAAGTTACTTTAGATGTAATTGTTATCAGCTATCCCATTACCAATGTCTTGTCCTGATACACTTGCAATAATAGAGTGTGGCCATTGGGGAAATTTATTGGAAAGCCACAATAAACACATATGATAGAGCACATCATAGTTCACTTGTCTCTTGTGCACACTTCTTACTGTCAGTACAAAGGCAACTTGTTCTGTAATGAAACTGGACATTTTATACCAGGCTTGTCTGCTACCTGGCAACATGACAAATGAAATAAAAAGACAGGGAGAAAGAATGTATGTCCAGCCATTGATGGAAATGCCCAAATGGATTTTTTCTTAGTGATTTTTTCTCAACCTTCAGGCTATATTGCTACCTACAGGAGGAGTGAACACTGGCAAACTAAAAACCAGTGTGCCTGTCCAGGTTTACTCCTTCCCTCCCCCAACTTACCAGCATGCCTTAGTTTTTTGTTAGTGTCCTAGGAGGATCGACATATTCAGATCTGTTGTTAAAAGACTAACCTATTATGTTGCTAGCATTTTTTTTCTTCCACTGGTTGTTGCGGACCTAGCCTGGAAGTGATCCTTGGGTGCTGGATTCCGCATAAGGCACTATTTAGACATTGTTCTGTTCACAAGTTATTTGTGGAGTGCTCTTGGCATACCCTTAGTGCTTGCCCTGTCTCTGACAGCTACCTTTTTTGTTTAGATCACTGGATTACTTTAAAGGTTTCTGCTTTCTGCAGGTTCCTACTGAATAAGTAGGTAATGCCAAGGAATGTTTATTGCATTGCCAGAGTAGGAGCAATAATTCTAGGTCCTTTATTTGTGTCTAAAGTGTTACTAAACCCAGGACCCTGCATTCACTCTATCTGGTCTCCCACAGTACACACTACATGGAAATGCATATATTTTAGTAAATATAAACAGCTAAATACCTTTTCTCATCAGCAGTTAGAGCGGTCTTGTGACTTCTATCAGTGTTCAGCAGAGCACTGGTTAAAGCTTGTAGGAGGAGTTTTCTTTCTGCTCTAGGAGGATACAGAACCCCTGACTTCTGTCTGGACAGTGCTGATTGGCCCAGGCCTGATCACATGCACTCTCCCAAAAAAGAAAAAGCCTCTCTAGCAATACACACCAAACTGAGCATGTGCAGAGTGTCTCCACACTATATCTCTTATCAGGAGATAAGAGGGAGACACTGGAAGAAAGGGAGGATCAGATTTTACTGTTGTAGGTTTAGTAACACTTTAACTGTATTTTGGGTCCTGAAGTTTGTCGCAGTTTCATGGGCACATTCAGTTGCAGGACTTGACATGTTGAGCATCTATTTACTCTGTGCAATCTTATCAGATATATGTCAGCAGAAAATGTGATAATGTATTACGATGGTTTACCTGTGACTTTGGCTCTCTTGGCAGTTTAGAAACTGCCTTTTAAACTCATCAGAGACTTTTTGCTTTCACCAAAAGGTACTATTTCTTGTGGCCATCACCTATGTGAGACCAGTGTCTGAGCTGGTGGCTTCATCCTGTAAAGAATGCTTCCTGATCTTGCACAAGGACAAGGTGGTGTTGAGGTCCAGAATTTCTATGCTACCTAAAGTGGTTTTGGCCTTTAACCTCAGACAGGACATTGTTCTTCCAGCCCACTGTACTGCTGTTCATCAAGAGGAGATTTTCCTCCATTGTCTGGATGTAGTTTGGGCTGTAAGAGTCCATCTCTCACCAAATGCTTCCTCAAATTTTAGACTTCCTGTGTCACTCAATGGAGGAGAGTGAAAACAGCATCTTTGTAGTCAATGTTTTTTTGTTTGGACAATATCAGTCCCCCTGTAGGTAGCAGTATAAACCAAAGATTCAAGACTCCTGTGTCCCTGGAGTCCAAGAAAAGCAGTTTTACAGAGTACAAAAATCCTGTTTTATTGATAAAGCTTGTGTTAAACCCGATATCCTTGAAATGAGTTGAAACAATTGTTTACTTGTGACACCTATCTGTAACATTTTCCCTTTTTTCCATTTTTTTATATTTCTGAAGGTTTCAACAACATGGAGAGAATGTGCGACAAAGACTTTATAATACGCCGAGCAGCTACAAACCGGGTATTGAATGTTCTGCGCCACTGGGTGTCGAAGCACTCACAGGTATTTATCAAGTTCCAAGGCTGTTACTGTTTTCTGCTGTTATTTAAATTGTATTGTCTGGGCCAAATGAAAGACACCTGAAGTACATCTCTCCAATACATGCACGTTTCCTCAGTTTTTATTCCTTTAAAAATGCTGCAAATACAGAAAAAGAAAACTGGTGATCTGCCAGAAATCCAGTTTGCTCCTAACTTTCTGTTTGAACTGACAATGCTGCCCTTAAACCCCAAGCCTTGTAATCAACCCTGAACAGTTCTATTCTGTTGGCTACAGCACACCCCCCCCTCTCCTCATCTACTTATGGGATAGATGATCTATAGTTCAGTAAAGAAGAGCTCAGGAGGGCTGAAATATTGCTTGCAATTATCGTGCAGCACAGGCATCATTGCTGGCCCACTGCAGGCAGCTAGGAGCTCACTGGCTTTCTGGCAGATCAAAAAGGATTTATCTGCACTTGCAGTATTTTTAAAGAAATGTAGGGAAATGTGTATTACTGAGATGTACTTTATTATTTTGCTTAGGCATACACTTTGAAGTGGACATCCAGACAAACAACCTAATACATAAATACAGGGGTTAGACAAAAAAATGGAACACTACATGATTTGCAGGTGTGAAAGTGACCACATGTTTCGCATTGAAAGTGAAAGTGAGCTAGTAATATGGAGTCATGTCAGAGCTTACTGAGCTTTAAAGAGGGCAGATTGTTGGTGCCCGCTTAGTTGGTGCCTCTATGACTGAAGTTGCCAATTTATTTGCTGTGTCGAGAGGTACAGTATCAGAGCTTGGCCAGTTGACCATGTTGACAACGTTATCCCGGACACTGTATGTGCTGTCATAACCTCCGATTCTGTACCTCGTGACACGGCAAATAGATTGACAACTTCAGTCACCACAGAGGCATCAGCTAAGCGGGCACCAACAATTTGCCCTCTGTGAAGCTTTGTAAGCTCTGACATGACTCCATATTACTAGCAGCACACACAGTGAATGACGCAAGTGAGGCTTCCTACTTGTTAGCTAGATGTCGCATCACACAGCGGAAACTTCCCTGTTACATCACTTCAGCTTTCAACGCGAAACATGTCGTCACTTTCACACCTGCAAATCATGTAGTGTTTCCATTTTTTTGTCTAATCCCTGTATATGTTTAATGTTAATTTCCCCCCACATGGTGATTTTACCATGTGGGGTGAATTTTGATGATTTTATTACACCAGGCCTGTGATTTACACATCTCTTCCACACTGGTTACTTTCTGGATCAGCTTCACTGCTTGCTGGTTCACCTCACTGCTATTTGACCATGGCAATCATTCATATATATTGTCCAGTAAGTAGGCTGGAGGTAAAGAGGTATGTTTAGTTGTTTGCCAAAGGTCCTACCTAATTAAAAAATTTAGAGCTGTTAAAAAAAAAAAAAAAGAACCTAAGGAGCAACCCCAGTTTCTCCCCAAAAAATTAAAAGTCACCAGATACAAATACTGTAGCTACTGATGTTTAATATAAGGACAATTACCTGTCCAGGGATTCAGTTCTGTCCTCATCTAAGCCGATTTTTCAATCGGCCTCAGGTCTAGGTGCCAGCATCCTAACTAAGGGAAAATGGTGGTGAAGCCTCGTGGCTTCACAGCCGGTTTCCCACTGCACATGTGCGAGCCGTGCTGCACTTCGTGAATGGTCTTGCAGTCTGTGATGTGTCCCAGAAGGTTGCAGGGGAAGGAAGGGGGCAAACTTCTGCTTGGATTGCCATGGCGATCCGACTAGAAATGGGAGCGGGTACCTGTCAAAACCAGGTACCCGCTCCCCCCCCCCCCAAAAAAAAAGTGCCAATTGTTAAAGCAGAGGGGAGGAGGATGCAACCAAACTGAACTTCCCTTTTGGGTGATGTTTCGCTTGAAGCCAGCCATGTACTTTTAAGGGTTCAAATAACTGCTGTTGAGTGAAAAATGGAAATAGTTATAATAAGTTCAGATTATCAGACCGGGTCAGTAAACATAAAGTATGTAAAGTTCAATGAATGGCTTAGAATAAACTTGTGGTCAGGTTATGGAAATTTGAATGTTTATGTATTCTTAGCAAACAAGCTTTTAAACTTGTCAACACTATCTTCTATAGCTGCAGTTACTGTGGAGCAATATTTTGAATACCAAACATTGTGGCAGGTGGTGGATTACATCTTTGCTCTGTTGCAGAGCTATGGTCATTGCTGCTATGTGTGTGCCAGACAGTATGTGCCTCACTTCACACTCTGGTTTCGCTCGCCAACCCCTATATCAATATCAAGTGCTGCAGTGATGTAGGTGTCGGGGAGGAACCCCAGCATGCAATTAGGGGAATCCTACACACCAGGAAATTGGATTACAGATAGCTATAGAGTTGCTTTAAAGGAACTCCCTCCTGAGATGTCATTGCTGATATTTCCTTCTGAAAATGACTGTCTGCCTTCAAAACTTTGAATATCTATCCTGAAACAAGATAACACTTTTGACTTTTTCTCTGACTTTCCCATATTGTATACTTGTTTACGGACAGAATTATAGGGCGTACTGAAGCCAATATGTCAGGCAGCTAGCATTTTCAAAAAGAAACCAACAGTGATACTCCATATATTTCTCTGATACCAAGTTTTTTTCATGATTGGGTTCTCCTTGTAAAACCATCGCCTGCTATTTAGTTAGACTAGTCTTCTTCTTGACAATTGCTTTAAAGTGGTTGTAGAAGCTGAAGGTTTTTTACCATCATGCAAAATGCATGAAGGTAAAAGAAACCTTGTCTGGGCTGCTCCTCTCACAGCCCCCCAAATATTTACCTGAGCCCAATCTCAATACAGCACTGTTCATGGGAGCTTCAGCTTTCCCAGGTCTCTTTCTCCTCATTGGCTAAGACACAGCACCGGAAGCCATTAGCACCCACTGCTGTCAATCACAGCCAGTGAGGAGCGAGCGGGGGGGCGGGGCTGAGCCATGATCTGTGTGTCTTATAGATACACAGAGTGGGGCTCAGGAGTGAGTATGCATGAATGCCCCCAGAGAAGGTGGTTTGCTCTGGGGGCACTAGTTTAGCTGGACACACCAATAAATATATGGTTTTATAATTTGGTTTGTTTATGTCTCCTATTGTTAGGCACATATAAAGTCCCTTTCCAAATGGGAAACCCGCACCTTGTAATAGATGTGGTGACCCGTTTTCCTCTTTTCTATTCATATATATGATTTTTTGGGATGGTGCCACAGTGTGGAGTTATGATTTACCCGTGGTTCACATATATGCGGCCGCGTTTTGCGTGGGCACGAGAGCCCATTCATTTGAATGGACTCCCGTGCCCTGTGACATGCAGGGAAGAAGTCCCTGCATTTCTGAAAATGCAGCCCGCACGGGAGCCTCATTTTCCAGTACGGTTGCATTTTCCAGTGCGGATGGCGTGCCATTAGAACTAATGGCACCCACCTGCGGGTCCGCATTCCTCTGTGCACAGATGTGAACCTAGCCTCAAGCTCTGCTTCCACATCACTTGAATGTTAAACAACACATAAAGGGTTTTTTTCTCTTTATGCATAGAATGCATGAAGGTAAAAAGCCTTGAGCCTTTACCATCGCTTTAATTTGTGTATTTAGCTGTTTGTACGGAGTCCAGTTTTCGCATAACAAAGAAATCTCTTTAAACCCTTTTGACTGATTCTAATAAATATAACCCATTTTCTCATATTTTACATATTAGTGTTTTGTCTATACTGGGAAATAAGAGGTGCACAAGGCTCTGTAAATCTGTGGGAAAGTTATGTATGCTCCAGAGTCGGCAGTGGTAGTCATGGCCCTCTGGGAGAAGCCGGCCACAGTGAGCACCAGTCAAGCATGCAGTCAGTTTGATTAATTAAATGTGCTCTACACTTCCTTGTTCAGGGCACTGACACTTTCCCTTTCTATTATTTGCTTTATGATGCACTTAAACATTGCAAGTGCTGGAAGTTACAAGCCACCATGTCACGTCTCTTCCCACGTCAGGGCTTTATTAATGTGACAATGCCTTTTGGCTTTATATTCCTTTCAAGGATATTACATTGTGACTAGACACTGCGTATACTGTACTTGTGCTAAGAACACAGGCTGTGCTTCCTCCCACCAAACACATATTGCGTTTTTATAATTCTGAATTGGTGCTACTTGGCTACACGAAGAACAGGTTAGATCGACTGATTTTAAACTGTATAAAAGAGTAATGAATTTCAGTTTAAATGATAAACAGTCATTACACCCAAAATGGACAGGAAATAAATATTGGAGCAGATTTCTTCGCAATGGATCAGTAGATAGTACAATGAGGGGCCTTGACCTGATAAACAGTAGACCGCTGGTCACTGGACCTGTATGTATTCGTATTGCTGGACAGTGAAATGAAATTTATATATATATATATATATATATATATATATATATATATATATATATACAGTTGTGCTCAAAAGTTTACATACCCTGGCAGAAATTGTGAAATTTTGGCATTGATATTGAAAATATGGCTGATCATGCCAAAACATGCTCTTTTATTGAAGGATGATGATCATATGAAGCCATTTATTATCAAATAGTTGTTTGGCTCCTTTTTAAATTATAATGATAACAGAAATCACCCAAATGGCCTGGATCAAAAGTTTACATACCCTGGAATAGTTAGCCTTGGTACAGACACACAAGGTGATCTTTTTAGCAAATTGTAGGGGGTTTAGTACCAATGACAACAAATGTAAGTAGCATTCTCCACAATGACTATCACGCTAGCGTGATGAGTTGTAGATATAGTAGCTAACAGTAGGGGTTCCCTAAGCCTGGATTTACAGGGTACCTGCATGTTAAAAAGGTTGATAATGATCTAGACTAGTGTTGTCAAACTCAATTTCATTGCAGGCCACATCAGCATTATGGCTGCCCTCAAAGGGCTGGTGTATCTGTACATCTATATAAATTTATTCAGGGCTTTTTTTGCTCAGAGAATATGTGCTGGAACTCAACCACACCTCCCCACTGAACCACATTGAATGGTGGATTTCGTCAAATTGCACTAACTGTGGGGTCTCTTAAAGGTGTAATAAATATCTGGAGTGCATTATGTGCAGAGTTCATGGATGTGCTATGTATAGAGTCTGGATTTCTGGTGCGCGCTATGTACATAGTGCCATTTCAGGACTGCTCTATGCACAAAGTGCACAGTTCAGGAGTACACCATGTACATAGTGCAGAGTTTAGGGGTGTGCTTAGTACAGAGTGGATGGTTAAGGAGTGCGCTATATACAGAATGTAGGGTTTTAGGTATGTATATTGTACAGGGTTAAGCTCACTTTCACAGGCTATCCACTTTTCACTTCCACCCTTCCTTGGCTCTGACCTCTGCACCATTTTCCCCTATCCCCACCTCTGCACACATCACCCTCCACATTTTTGTTGGAGTCACTGTTTAGACAATCACATTAAGAGGCATCAGACGTAAGTTAACACATTGTTTAAAATGGCTGTACATGTGACCCTTGAAGTAAACCAGTGTTTTGTCCATGCAGGACAAAGCAAAATGCAACAAGGTCACTTTATTCCAACTCCAACAGCTTCACATACTCATCTTCCCTTCACTCTTCTCAATGCTCCATTTAGCTGCATCCTAATATAGTGGTCCATGTGACCCCTTCTCCCCTGTGACAGTGCTTGGCCATTTTATTTGCCCTGCCCTGAAATTACGATACAGTAATACCTCGGTTTAAGAATTTAATTTGTTCTGCAGGACTTTTCTTATAGCGAAAAATTCTTAAACCGAAACGCCGTTTCCCATAGGAATGCACTGAAAACCAATTAATCTGTTCCGGAGATCATAAAAAAGTAAACACTAATAAATACCGCATGAGTTATTTTATCAAGTCATGTGGCATTTTAGTAGTGACAACCATGTGTTAATATTTCAGCTGTCAGCGGGGTTCCCCACTGACAGCTGAATGTAAAAGAATTGCCGGCAATTAAAAAAATAATTAAAAAACCTGCGTGGGGTCCCCCTTCCCATCCATACCAAGCCCTTTGTGTCTGGTATGGATTTTGAGGGGAACTCCCACGCCAAACTTTAAAACAAAATGGCGTGGGGTCCTCCCCAAAATCCATACCAGACCCTTTTCAGAGCATGCAGCCTGGTAGATCAGGAAAGGGGATGGGGGGGGCAAACAATGTTTCTTTTTAGTTTCTTAAAAGAAACAACATTTCCGTTAGCTTTGGGGAAAGTGACAGCTAATTCTGTGAGCTATAGTGAAGAAAAAAAAAGAGCCAGCAATTGCATTTAAAAATCAGCACTGACATACACTTCGTATTGCGAAAAAAATTCATACAAAATTTGTAAACCGAGGCATTATTTTCAGTGGATTTTCATTTGTAAACCGAAAATTACTTTAACCGAGGCGTTCTTAAACCAAGGTATTACTGTATTTGAAACAACATTAAAGTAGAACTAAAGCCAACCATTTGTTGTCAGTTGGTGACCCGTAGCCAATACAGGAAGTGAGAAGAAATCCTTCCAAAATTTCTCCAAAATTCTCTATCCAATATTAAAAAGATTTGTTTTTAGTTATACTTTAACTTGATCTAGTCCATGATAAAGATTACAGTTGGAGGTCCATGCGCTGCAATGTGATTGTAAAAAGAGGGATCGCAGTAGCTGTGGCTGGGTTCCTGTGGCTTCTGCGGGACCACACCTTTGAAGTCTTCAGCTTTATTAGGTCAATGTAAAAACAGTATACTTGGATGTGTGGGCAGCACAGTGGCTAAATGGTTAGCACTTCTGCCTGGCAGTACTAGGGTCGTTAGTTCAAATCCCAGCCACGGCATCACTTGCCTAGAGTTTGCATGTTCTCCCTGTGCCTCCGTGGGTTTCCTCTGGGAATTCCAGTTTCCTCCCACACTCCAAAGACATGCTGGTAGGTTAATTGGATCCTATTTAAATTGGCCCTAGTATGTGTATGTATGAATGTAAGTTAGGGACCTTAGATTGTATGCCCATTGAGGGTTAGGGATTGATATGAATGTACAAAATATATGTAAAAGCGCTACATAAATTGATAGTGCTATATAAGTACCTTTTAATACTGTGTGTGATTTCACAGTTCTCATTATCTTTGTTGATATAAGCAGTGGACCAAAGGACAGGTTTGCCTGTAGAAATAAGGAAATAAAAAGGACATGTTTTTAATATTGTGTGTAGTGAAAGATATCAGTTCCATGAACTGCTTTAGTATATACTATGAAACTCGAAAAATTTGAATATCGTGCAAAAGTTCATTTATTTCAGTAATGCAACTTAAAAGATGAAACTAATATATGAGATAGACTCATTACATGCAAAGCAAGATAGTTCAAGCCATGATTTGTCATAATTGTGATGATTATGGCTTACAGCTCATGAAAACCCAAATCCACAATCTCAGAAAATTAGAATATTGTGAAAAGGTGCAATATTCTAGGCTCAAAGTGTCCCATTCTAATCAGCTAATTAAGCCATAACACCTGCAAAGAGTTCCTGAGCCTTTAAATGGTCTCTCAGTCTGGTTCAGTAGGAATCACAATCATGGGAAAGACTGCTGACCTGACAGTTGTGCAGAAAACCATCATTGACACCCTCCATAAGGAGGGAAAGCCTCAAAAGGTAATTGAAAAAGAAGTTGGATGTTCCCAAAGTGCTGTATCAAAGCACATTAATAGAAAGTTATGTGGAAGGGAAAAGTGTGGAAGAAAAAAGGTGCACACGCAGCAGGGATGACCCCAGCCTGGAGAGCATTGTCAGGAAAAGGCCATTCAAAAGTGTTGGGGACTTTCACTAGGAGTGGACTGAGGCTGGAGTCAGTGCATCAAGAGCCACCACACACAGATAGATCCTGGACATGGGCTTCAAATGTCGTATTCCTCTTGTCAAGCCGCTCCTGTGTAAGCCGTGTACCGGGGTGGGCTCCCCAGGATACAGTGAAGTCACGAACGAGGAAAGCAACCCCAACACCAGTTTTTGCCACAACAGAATTTTACTTAGATGTGGCAAATAAACACAGCCACAAATGCTGAGAACATACAATACATTTACATACACCCAGCACAAAGGCTGAGACCCTTGTGCTGCACAGCACGGTGCCTTCTGATGGATGAAGGTAGATAGTGAAGTAATTTACCTACTGGCGGGCACAACTAAGCTGCCACATCTTTCCTGTTATTACCCTAAAAGAGGAAGAATCAGTGTATGGGTGTATGGTATGGGCTAGCCTGCGGTGCAGCACAACAGCTTACAATCTTACACAAATCTACAGTATTCCCCCTCTCATAACTGGTCCTGTAGCACGTGCCTGAGTATCCCTTCTGAGCAAAACGTCAGTCTGGCTTGAGTTTGTGGAATTGTATCAGCTCTCCAATGTGAAATGTCACTTTAAGTTATGGAGTCCTTCCAATGATCAGTAATAACACTTGTGGCCTGACACAAACAGAGACCCTAACTAACTAACTATAGGTCTGGCCTCAGTTTCTAGGCACCAACACTGAAATGAGGTGCGTGCACGATCTTACCGACCCGGGTCTGCTTTGCATCCGCTGGTGACTCTGAACAGAACAAATGTCTCTCCAACAAGCATGCGGTATCGCAGTGTATGTTACTTTGTTCCTCTGCTCTCATCAGCATTCCTGGCAGCAACCTTCCTTTCTCTGAACAAGATCAGGGTCTTGGACACAATCAGCTTCACTTAGCTGCAGCTATGGCTACTGAGGGATGCTCTCACACCTGGATGCCATCAGATTCTCTGCTCACACATCCCCTCCATTCACCAAACTCCAGACGTGGCTGCTCTCTCTCCTCTTCCTGTCCTCTCAATCCTGTGTGAAACTCCAACTCTTCATGAATATAGAAATGTCTATGCAGTCTGAGGCTGTGTTAGGAAAACAGTGGCATCTTGTGGCTAAACCACAGAATGTCAGTCCAATGAACATTTAATTTACTCCACACAAACAGTGTTCAAACAATGAGAGCTGTTTCCCCATCTCACACCTGAACAACAAGCAACGTCAGAAGCGTCTTACCTGGGCCAAAGAAAAACAGACCTGGTCTGTTGCTCAGTGGTCCAAAGTTCTCTTTTCTGATGAGAGCAACTTTTGCATCTCATTTGGAAGCCAAGGACCCAGAGTATGGAGGAGGAATGGAGAGGCACACACTGCAAGATGCTTGAAGTCCGGTGTGAAGTTTCCACAGTCTGTGTTGATTTGGGGAGCCATGTCATCTGCTGGTGTTGGTCCACTGTGCTTCATTAAGTCCAGGGTCAACGCAGCCATCTACCAGGAGATTTTGGAGCACTTCATGCTTCCTTCCGCAGACGAGCTTTATGGGGATGCTGACTTCATTTTCCAGCAGGACTTCTCCTGCCCATACTGCCAAAAGCACCAAAACCTGGTTCAATGACCGTGGGATTACTGTGCTTGATTGGCCAGCAAACTCGCCTGACCTGAACCCCATAGAGAATCTATGGGGCATTGCCAAGAGAAAGATGAGAGACATGAGACCGAATAATGCAGAAGAGCTGAAGGCCGCTATTGAAGCATCATGGTCTTCCATAACACCTCAGCAGTGCCACAAGCTGATAGCTTCCATGCCACGCCACATTGAGGCAGTAATTGCTGCAAAAGGGGCCCAAACCAAGTACTGAGTACATATGCATGTTTTCAGAGGTCCGATATTGTTCTATGTACAATCCTTGTTTTATTGATTGCATGTAATATTCTAGTTTTCGGAGATTGTGGATTTGGGGTTTTCATGAGTTGTAAGCCATAATCATCACAATTATGACAAATGACGGCTTGAACTATCTTGCTTTGCATGTAATGAGTCTATCTCATATATTAGTTTCACCTTTTAAGTTGCATTACTGAAATAAATGAACTTTTGCACGATATTCAAATTTTTTGACTTTCACCTGTACTTGGGAGACAGGCCTTAAGGTAATTAATTCTCAGTTTTAGTCAGCAGCACAGATTTCATATAGGGTAGTGGTTTGTTGTACTGTGCCACTTTGCTATGTCTACTTTAGTCCAGCTGTATGGAGAATTTTTAAAAGCTAAGTTCACCTTTTTTCTAAATTCCAGTTTTCCTATGTACTAATATACCATTAACGTACCTCTGTTGCAGAAATCAAAAAGCTTTCTCTATATTCTAGGGCAGGTATTACCTCAACCTCCAGTTCTATAGAAAACTCCTCCAGTACTTCCTCCTTTCCGACCTTTGAGACGTGAAAACCGTTACAAGGGAATTCTTCAGCAGCTGGCCACATTAAAACAAACCATGCACCTGTCCTCCTTCAGGAGATTGCTCCTGCCTGCCTCTGTAGTTACATGCTAATCCAATGAAGGCAATATCAGTGAGCACTGTTTCTTCCTGAATACACAGCCAGCATCTTCCTCTGCTGACATATCATTTTGTACATTACCTTCTTTTTGAATAGATTGTTCATTTGGCAGTGTGAATGAGCTGAGCAATCACATAACAGCCTAAGTGGAGCAGAGCTGTAGTATTGAAAACAGGAGAAGTGTGTCCCTGAAAGTCTATAAAGCTCACCATGCACTATACAATCTGATTGTATGGTCTCCTTTAGATCTACCATCAACTATGTAGCTGTCTACCATCAATGAGGGCCTGAAATGAATACAGGTGTGTTAGCACTTCCACTTTCCCACATCCCAGCTCCGCCCGGTGCTCAGATTCACAGGCTGCTTAATGCAAGTCATACATGGTTCGAATTCCGAACGATTTTTCCGAAATCCGATGGTGCCATCAATGATTTCGAAAATCGACCGACCAAGTCATAAAGTTCACCCCATATTACAGGCGAAACTTCTGTGCCTTCCAGGTCAAGGCTCATGTGCATATTCTTTTTGGAAAAATGATTGTACGATTTGACCATCATTGAGTCGAAAATCGGTTGTTTTTCACAAATTTTCCAACATGCCCAATCATCGAAAAGGGGAGGAACCACGAAAATCAGTTGGTGCCATTGACCCACTAACAGAGTGAAAATTGTCCGATTATTCTTAGGTCTGATTTTCAGATGAAAAATCTGTCAAATTTCGACCCGTGTATGGTCGGCCAAAGTCTCAGGTAGCACAAATGACAGGAGGAGAGGTCGGCACTCCTCTGACTGCCAAAACGAAGCGGCTGTTTTACAGCTGTTATACATGTTTTTGCAATAAAAGATAACCATTGTTGGATGCCATTCCGAGTGCTGACCTCTCCTCTTGTGATCAATCAGGGCCTGCCTACTTGGATACAGAGTGATTGGATAGACAGGTGTGTCCTCTTGTTATATAGTTTTGGTAAATATAAAGGACATTGTACAGAAATTGTACAATCAGATTGTACCATGTATGGATACCTTTATACACCTAAAATTAACTATTTCTGCTTTCGGTGCCATTAATTGTTAATGGCACTCCAAACGCAGAAGCAAGCATGCATTAAAAAAAAAAAAATTAACAACAAATGCAACAAAATGCTCAGTAAAAAATCTGCAAGCCGCCACACACTAAAATGTCCCATGAGCTACTTTGCCAAATGTAGAGCAGCCCATTGACATCAATGGGCTAACCTATGCGTGCCTGGAAAACACACAAAAACAGTGCACTCCCACTATGCTAGGTGTGAATGGGGCCTGAAAGTAAAATTGGTGTGTTTGCACAAGAACAATGACCGTTAAGTGTCTCCACACACTCCCTCTCATATACTTGTATAAAGTTAGCCATACACTATGCAATTTGATTGTACAATTGCTATACAATTTTCTTTAGATTTACCAAAACTATGTAATAGTAGGACCCCCCTAAATAATATATTCAACTTGTATCAAATCAGACAGGCCCTTGCACTGCATAGTTGATGGTAGATTTAAAGGAGACTGTACATTTAGATTGTACAGTGTATGGCCACCTTAAAGGAAAAAGTAGGAAAATGGGTGGAAATAAAAACAAATGTGGTCTAGTAATGAGGGAGATGTGGTTCAGAAAGGTGAAACATGCCCTATTCCGTGACACAGTAAAGCACTGCATGATGTGATATGAAATTTCCTAGATGAGTGAAGGGATGGACGCTACTCAACTGACCCCAGGAGTCCAATGTTAAGGAATGGCCTCAGCCACTGTTCTAAACTCGGTGTCGGTTGAGCAGCGTCCATCCCTTCACTTGTATTGGCTGACACTGGCATCGTTCAGACTCGTGCTCCCCTCTTCTCCCTTGCCAGTGGGGTGATCTTTTTCCTTCCATCCACAGCTTGAAGCGGCACCATAGGGTATACTTTTCATTTGTACAATAACGTATAAAGCCATTTATAACTCTGCCCCAAATTCCATCAACGATCTTGTCTCTAAATATCACCCAAACCGTACTCTCCGCTCCTCGCAAGACCTCCTGCTCTCTAGCTCCCTTGTCTCCTCCTCCCATGCTCATCTCCAGGACTTCTCCAGAGCCTCCCCCATCCTCTGGAACTCTTTACCTCAATTTATCAGACTATCGCCTACTCTGCTCACTTTTAGGCCTTCTCTGAAAACCTATCTCTTCAGGGAAGCCTATCCTGCCCTCAGCTAATAATGGAATCTTCTATTCCTCCTACCAGTCCATCCCCCACAGTTATTACCATTTGTAACACTAGCCCCTCCCTCTTAGATTGTAAGCTCCAAGGAGCAGGGCCCTCCTTTCCCTCTTGTATTGAACTGTATTGTAGCTGTATTGTCTCCCGTTATATTGTAAAGTACTGAGCAAACTGTTGGCGCTATATAAATTCTGTATAATAATTATAATAATAATAATAACTTGTAAGTTTCCTGGATGGTCACATGGTGACACAGGAAGTGATAGACTTAGAATGCATTTTTTAAAAATGTGAACAGAAAGGTGCAGACTGAAGGCTGTCATTGACTAGGTGAGAGATAAGCATATTGGGATGGCTTGGGCAAAAAAGACATTAGAAAAGGTTTCTATTTATTAAGACAAGTGGAATTCTGCCTGAAAAGGTGAACTTAGCTTTGAGGAGGTTATTCAGAAGATCTAATTGAACTAACAAAGTTTATTTCCCTTTTTTGATAGAATACAAAGTGTACATTTTCCTTTTTGTGTATGAGAATATGGTTTTTCTTGTGATACCTGTAAGGCGGTATGCATAAGAAAAGAGTATGCGGACTCACCTAAGTATATGCTGCAGTGAACCTTTTAGAGCAGGGGTCTCCAAACTTTCTAAACAAAGGGCCAGTTTACTGGCTTTCAGAATTTAGGAGGGCCAGACTGTGGCCATTGGTAGTAGATATTGTCGTGCTTCTTTGGGAGTAAACAATGCATTTTTGGCATTAGGAGATTAATAGTGTCCTATTCTTGGTGTAAGCTGGAGAAATAGTGCCCCATCGTTGGTGTCAGCGGGTAGAATAGTGCCCGTTGTTGGTGTCAGTGGGAGGAATAGTGCCCCATGGTTGGTTTCAGTGAGCAGAATATAGCTTAATTGTTGGTGTGAATGGGAGGAACAGTGCCCCATCGTTGGTGTCAATTTGAGGAATAGTGATTGTTGTTGATGTCAGTAGCAGGAATTATGCCCCGTTGTTGGTGTCAGTGGGAGGAATAGTGTCTTGTAAAAGTGGGAGAAAAAAGTGCCCCAAGGGCCAGATAAAGGCAAGTGAAGGGCAGCATCCGGCCCCCAGGCCATAGTTTGGAGACCACTATTTTAGAGAGAACAACAGCCTGAAAATCAGTAATCAGTTAAAGAGGAGCTTCAGTCTCCTCCAAAAAATTAAAAGTCAGCAGCTACAAATACTGTAGCTGCTAACTTTTAAGAAAAGGAAACTTACCTGTCCAGAGATTCAGCTCTGTCCTCACCCAAGCCGATTCTTCCATGAGCTTTGTGTCCAGGTGCCAGCATCTTAACTAAGGGAAAATGGCTTCACAGCCGGCTATCCACTGCGCATGTGTGAGCTGTATAGTGCTTTTTTTGAACGGTTCCGTAGTCTTCTGGGACCTGTGATGTGTCCCAGAATGCTGCGGGTGAAGGGGGGCAATGAACTTACGCTCAGATCGCCAAAGGCCACATGTGCCAAACACAAGGCCCGTGGGATAATCCAGCCCTCTAGGCTATTCCATGTGGCCCTCGCAGCCAGGGCTTTTTTTTAGCTGGAACATGGCAGAACTCCATTCCACCACCTCCGGCTCTCGCCCTCTGCTCTGCAGCCTTTTGTGTTTACAAGCACAGCTTTCCTTTCAGCGGCTTGTGGCTCTCCCAGATCCCTGCCAGCTCTGCATGCACTCAATGTGGGGCGCCGTGGGGACAGATACCAACTAATGATCTTCCTGCAAAGGAGAAAGAGGTGAAGCTGCCTACACTGCTGGGAGGTACTAGAGCTGGGCTAAGTAGGTGAGATGCGAGGAAGCTTTTGGGGGTGGGGGAGAGATGAGGGCTGTAGAGGGAGATGAATGCAAAAGTGAGGGATGGGGATGAGTGGAGCAGAGGTCAAAGCCAAGGAGGAGGGGTGGAAGTGAGATCTGGACAGCCTGTGAAAAGTGCTGAACCCTGCACTTTTTGCATAGCACACCCATAAACCCTGCACTCTGTATGTAGCACACTCCTCAACCCTGCACTCTGTACACTGTGCACTCCTGAACTCTGCACTATATACCTAGTGCACTCCTAAACTCAGCACTATGTACGTAGGGCACTCCTGAATTGTAAAAGAAGAAAGCATACAGGTGGTGCAAACACCTAGTGCATTATTTGCATTAATTATTATTATTAATATACAGGATTTATATAGCGCCAACAGTTTGCTCTGCTCTTTACAATTTAACGGGAGACAATACAGCAACAATACAGTTCAATACAAGAGGGAAAGGAGGGCCTGCTCCTTGGAGCTTACAATCTAGAAGGGAGGGGCTAGTGGTACAAAAAGTAGTAACTGTGGGGGATGGACTGGTTGGAAGAGTAGAAGATTCCATTATTAGCTGAGAGCAGGATAGGCTTCCTTGAAGAGAGAGGTTTTCAGAGATCGCCTAAAAGTGAGCAGAGTAGGCGATAGTCTGATAAATTGGGGTAGAGAGTTCCAGAGGATGGGGAAGCTCTGGAAAATTCCTGGAGATGAGCAAGGGAGGAGGAGACAAGGGAGCTAGAGAGCAGGAGGTCCTGTGAGGAGCAGAGAGTACGGTTTGGGTGATATTTGGAGACAAGATAGTTGATGTAATTTGGGGCAGAGTTATAAATGGCTTTATACGTTATTGTTAATGTTTTGAATTTTATCCGTTGGGCAATGGGAAGCCAGTGGAGGGACTGGCAGAGAGGGGTGGCAGATACAGAACAGTTAGTAAGGTGGATGAGTCTGGCAGCAGCATTCATGATAGACTGAAATGGGGATAGCCTGCGATTCGGTAGGTCAATGAGGAGGGAGTTGCAATAGTCAAGGTGAGATATAACAAAAGAGTGAATAAGTTGCTTAGTGGTTTCCGTAGTTAGGCATGGGCGTATCTTGGAGATGTTGCAGACTTGAAGTCTACAAGATTTGGACAGTGATTGGATTTGGGGGTGAAAGGACAGATGGGAGTCTAGGATTACACCTAGCACCCTGGCATGAGGGGAAAGACTGATGATTGTGTTATTGATCTTGATGGAGAAGTCAGGGGAGGGGGCACGGGATGGGGGGAATACTAAGAGCTCAGTTTTGGAAAGATTGAGTTTGAGGAAGTGGAGTGACATCCATGCTGATATGTCGCTTAGTAGGTTAGTAATGCGAGAGGAGACTGAAGGGGTAAGGTGAGGGGTAGAAAGATAGATTTGTGTGTCATCAGTATAGAGATGGTACTGTACTTAAATCCATGGGAGTTTATTAAGTGACCAAGGGAGGAGGTGTAGATGGAGAAGAGAAGGGGTCCAAGGATAGAACCTTGAGGGACCCCTACAGAAAGAGGGAGTGAAGAGGAGGAGGCAGCATTATAGGTAACGCTGAATGAGCGCTGTGATAGGTAGGAGGAGAACCAGGAGAGAGCAGAGTCTCTGAGACCAAGAGAGTGGAGTTTTTTGAGGAGGAGAGGATGGTCAACCGTATCAAAAGCCTCAGAGAGGTCAAGTAGTAAGAGTATGGGGTAGTGGCCATTGGTTTTAGCTCTTAGTAGATCATTAGTGAGTTTTAGTAGGGCAGTTTCAGTGGAGTGTAGTGAGCGAAAGCCAGACTGTAAAGGGTCAAGAAGGCTGTTGTCTGTGAGGTGGGAGCTCAGGCGATTGTAGACTAAGCGTTCTAGGAGTTTAGAGGTAAATGGCAGCAGGGAGATGGGTCTTAAGTTGTTCAGGTTAGTGGGGTCCAGGGAGGGCTTTTTATGTATGGGATTGATGTGTGCATGCTTTAGAGGGGAGGGGAAGGCACCAGTAGAGAGGGAAAGATTGAAGATGTGAGTGAGGGAGCATAGGATGGAAGAAGAGGGTGACCGTAGTAGTTGTGAGGGGACAGGATCCAGGGGGCAGGTAGTGAGACGGGCTTCTGAGAAAACCTTAGTGACCTCTTCGGTAGTAGTAAGGTCAAAAGAAGAAAGTGTTGAGGGAAGTTTAGTATAAGGTATGCTAAGTGGGATGGATGTCTGTGCAGTGGTGATGCCCTTACGAATTGCATCAATCTTGTTTTTGAAATGATTTGCAATCTCATGAGCAGTGAGTGAGGTACCTTTTTTAATTAAAAATATATATAAAAAGACAAAAAACATACTCACAAACATAGCATGTGTGTAAAGCCTATAAGACCATAGAGATAGCCTCAGAGCTCTGAGGAAAGGGATTCATCCCCAAAATGCGTCAGCAGGCCAACCGCACCATCAGTCAAACACTGCCATTACACTCTGCCATTCGTGTATAGGCTTTACACACATGCTATGTTTGTGAGTATGTTTTTTGTCTTTTTATATATATTTTTAATAAACCTTGGATAATGCACTAGGTGTTTGTGCCAACTGTATGCTTTCTTCCAGTTTGTTGATTTCCCCATCTGCGGAGGGCTGCATCTCTGGAACACTATCCATATTCTATTCATGTTTCTGTCCCCTTGGCCTTCCCCTGGCATTGGTTCCCTTGAAGCGCTGGAGAGTACACACTTCACTCCTGAATTCTGCACTCTGTATATAGCATACTTCTGAACTCTGCATATATAGTCTTACAGATACAACCGACCCTTTGAGGGCAGCCATAATGCCAATGTGGCCCTCAATTAAATTGAGTTTGACATCCCTGGAGCAGGAGGTCCTGTCAAAACTAGGTACCTGCTTTTCCCCCCTCAAAAAAGTGCCAATTTTTAAAGAGGAAGGGGGAAGTTCTGCTTTAAGTTCTAATGTTGTCCACGAGTCATTGAAATTGTGTGGGACTGCACCTTTTTTTGTCTTCATTTCTGAGAACTAGAGAAGACAGTGCTTGGAACATTGTAATTGCAAGCTTAGATTCAGAGCCCCTTTAGAAACTATTGATACAAACAACCATAATGATTTTGTGAGTGGGACAGCCGACTTCAGAAAACAAATGCTGGGATGAAATTAAAACCACTCATCCCTGTTTAAGAGGAGGGTATTTTTATATTGCTTGATACTGGGTATATATACAGATCAGAAAATGACCACCACTGCTATTCATTTCACAAGTATGATCTGTTTCCCATTCAATATTTTGTCATTGTTTGAACATAATTCCAGTGATTTTACTATTTCCTTTTTTTGGGGGAAAAGAGCTGACATTCATGATGGCCTTATGCCGACTTTTCCAGGAGCTGTTTAATCAATGGCAGGGGGAGGTTTCTGTTCCTTTCAATTAAATGGAACCAATCTGTTTTCCAGCACAAGATCAAAATAATAAAACACCAAAAACAAAGCACTCACAGTATGTGGTGTGGCACATCTGTAAACAAAGGAAAGTATGCCACTTATTAGTGATTGTACTCTCTCCAAACAAGTACCCAGATTTACAGCAATTCTGGTGCCTCGGAATCATCAGCAGCCATTGTCTTAATATTTGTAAAATCAGGATGAATTGTGCATCTGTGTGTTATTATACTAAGGGGATCATGTGAGGACAAGTCTATTGTCCAACACAAGCTGCTGGTGACACAGATGTTCTTCATTACTTGACTCACGCTGAAGAGTTTGTTTTAAGCTGGTGGCAAAAAAAAGAAAATTAATACTTATTCATCACTTTTGCAATGTACTTTTTCATAAATACTTGATTTCAGTACTTGAGTCATGCTGTGGACTAACTCAGAAGTAATGCGTCCTGACCAGTCTTATGTATGACACTTGTCAACACATCTGCCTGATGACTCAGTATATAATATTATTCTTATAGCTTTTTTCCGAATTTCTACTGTTTTCCTGCAACTGAAACATGTAGGGAATCTTTACCAAGAAAAAACCATTGCATATAGTGTTTCTTATTCTCACTTCCAGTTTGCTTTATCCGGGTGACCCAGAAATGTTTTTGTTGTATTACCACAAGTTGTGAAGACACTTTTAGATTAGATTATTTTAATCTTTGTTGACTTTGCTTTCTTAGCTGCAGACTTCAGCTCTTCTATGAGTTTAAGATTGTGGTTCAAAAAGCAACACCAGTCAGTTTGAAAACACAATCCCTTCAACATGTTTCGGTTTTGCGCGAAGTCCTTCCATAAAATGGGCAAATATCTCAAGTGTAAACCACCCAAGGGTGCATCCATAAGACAATGTTTTCTGTACTTGGGTCAATCGTGTAACTAGCAAAAGATTAGGATCACCTGTACTAGTTGTGGTTAATTCTGCCAATTTTAATTGTTCATTGTTTTTCCAGATAATATGTAACACCAGTTTAAGGTGCCTGTTGGCATTCCAAAGTGTTAGACATGCATGATCTGACTGCCCTGACTTGGCACTCAAGTATTATAGTTTTGCTTAGCCAGGTATGATTTTTCTTGCTACGGAAAGGAAAAGAGTGAGGAAACAATTGTTAATACTTAACACAGGAGAAGAACAGTGACGATGGCAGGTTTTTTTTACCTCGCCATTCAGCTGTTCCTATGGAGCATAGTTGTACATGGGCTCCATGACTTGAGTTCATCATGACTGAAATTCGCCAGTTCATTTGACTCTTAGCTTATGTCTGTGCTAGCATAATACTACCATATCTGGTTGTAGACATGGGTCAACATCAGTACCCTAACCAGTCTGCAGCTTCACAGCCCCATATGCAACAAACTGTGATACCCTGACATGTTTCTATTGGAACCAGCATTGACATTTGAAGCCATTTGAGTTACAATTGTTTTTCTATAAGATCAGACTACATGGGCCAACCTTTGCTCCCCATGTGCATCAGTGAGCCTTGGCTGCCCATCACCCTGCCAACAATTTGCCAATTTTCCTTCCTTTGACCATGTTTAGTAGGTCCTGACCACTGCAGACCAGGAACATTCCACAAGAGCTGCAGCCTTGGAGATGCTCTGACCCAGTCATCTAGGCATTTCAGTTTGGCCCTTGTCAAAGTCACTGTTTATGCTTGCCCGTTTTTTCTTCTTTCAACACATCAACTTCAGGGACAGCACACCTGCTGCCTAATATACAGCGGGTAAAATAAATATTGAACACATCACCATTATTCTCGGTAATTATATTTCTAAAGGTGCTATTGACATTACATTTTCACCACATATCGGTAACAACCCATGCAATCCATACATACAAAGAAACCAAAACAAATAAGTTCAGAAATGAGGTTACCTGTAATAAAATGGAATGACACAGGGAAAAAGTATTGATGTTACGGATCCGCCAGGTGGTGCCTCTGGCAGCCCACTTGACAGGATTACCCGAAGCATGGAGTCTAAGTCCTGGTCTGCGTTTTCACCAGGGCCCCTGATGGTGGGGATGGACTTGGAGCAGAACCAGGACCAGGTCACGACCTCCGAGCAATCCCACCAGTGGCAGAGGGAACCTCCAGGGATGTGTGTACACCAGAAGAGAGCCAGATGTGAGGAGGCCGGCAGGATAAACAGGCGGTTGTCACCGCGGGGGACGGCGAGGTACAGAGTCGGCAGGCAGAGAGTTGTCAGGTCAGACGCAGGGTCAGTAATGTAGTCAGTCCGCAGAATGGTCAAACAAGCCGGGGGTCAGGATAGGAGAAGGCAGCGTAGTCAGGGGCAATCCGGGTCAAACTCAGGAGAAGGCAGCGTAGTCAAAACAATCCGGGTCAGAGCTGGAGCAGGCAGAGAGGTCAACAATCCGGGTCAACAATCCGGGTCAACAATCACAGGGCACATGGACTCAGGTTACAGATCAGACCTTGCGGCAACCTGTGACAGTGCAGGGCATCTTTAAATATCGTGCCCTCCACTGTCATTGGCCGCCCAGGACGCGCCCCTGGCTGTCATTGGCCGCCCAGGGCGCGCCCGCGGCTCCTACTGCGCATGCGCGGATTCCTGTCAGCCGCGGCCCGCCGGGACCTGGTGCTTGTATCCCGGCGCGAACCGCCGCTAGTGCCCGTGCGCCGGGGATGGCGCCGCGGCGGTCCCTGACAATTGAACACATAAAGAAAGGGAGGTGCAAAAAAGGCATGGAAAACCAAGACACCAGCTGAAATCTATAAGTAATTAGAAAGCAATTCTGCCCCTCTGTCAGTGCAAATTAATATCAGCTAGTTCAGTCTCAACTGATGGCCTATAAAAAGGTGTCTCATTACCACAAGAAACATCTCATGATGGATAAAAGCAAAGAGCTCTCTCAAGACTTTTGCAACCTTATTGTTGCAAAACACACTGATGGCATTGGTTACAAAAGGATTTCTAAACTTCTGAACGTTTCAGTGAGCACTGTTGGGGCCATAATCTGGAAATGGAAAGAACATAATTTCACCATAAACTGGCCACGACCATTTGCGCCTTGCAATAGTTCTGACGGAGGAGTGAAAAGAATTATCAAAAGAGTTGTCCGAGAGCCAAGGGCCACTTGTGGAGAGCTTCAGAAAGACCTGGAATTAGAAAGTACAATTGTTTCAAAGAAAACAATAAGTAATGCACTAAACCACCATGGTCTGTATGCACGCTCACTACGTTAGACTCCATTGCTGAAGAAAAAGCATGTTGAAGCTTGTTTAAAGTTTGCTGCACAACGTGTAGACTAGCTTGTAAAATACTAGGAAAATATAGTCTGGTTAGACGAGACCAAAACTGAGCTCTTTGGATGCCGTAGTACACACCATGTTTGGAGGTCAAATGGCACTGTACATCACCCCAAAAACGCCATACCAACAGTGAAGTTTGGAGGTGGGAATATCATGGTGTGGGGCTGTTTTTCAGTATACGGTACTGGCACCTCATAACACTGAAGGAAGGATGCATGTAAAAATGTACCAAGACATTCTTGATAAAAATCTGCTGCCATCTACCAGGATGATGAAGATGAAACAAGGGTGGACATTTCAGCAAGACAATGATCCCAAACACAAAGCCAAGGAAACTCTCAACTGGTTTCAAAGAAAGAAAATAAAGCTGCAAGAATGGCCCAGCCAATCACCTGACTTGAATCCAATAGAAAATCTATGGAAAGAACTAAATATCAAAGTTCATAGAAGAAGCCCACAGAACATTCAAGATTTGAAGCCTGTCTGTGTGGAAAATTGGGCCAGAATCACATCTGAGCAATGCATGTGACTAGTTTCTCCATGCAGGAAGTGTCTTGGAGCTGACATTACCAACAAAGGATTTTGTATGAAGTATTAAATACATTTAAGTTAGCTTGTGCAATACATTTTCCCTGTGTTATTCCATTTTATTACACATAACTTAATTTCTGAGATTAGTTGTTTTGGTTTCTTTGTATGTATGGATTGCATGGGTTGTTATCGACATGTGAAGAAAATTTCATGTCAACCTTTAGAAATATATTTACCTAGAAAAATAGTGACATGTTCACTACTTATTTTACTCGCTGTATCTCATCCACCTTCAGATGTCATAGTAATAAGTAAATGGATAAGTTCACCTTTCATAACATGTTACATGTTACACCCATATTCACTGTAACATGTAAAATGTTATGAAGGGACCAGCCCCCGCTCCCCCGCTTTGAAAGCTAGCGGGGGATCTTCTCCCTGCTGTGGAGCGCCATGGTAATTCATTGATTCTTCCTGTCAGTATATCTGCTTGCCTGTACATGCCGTATGGGCAAGCAGATATACTGATAGGTCTGCAGGAGGCCTGGCATGGCAGCAGTGATCTGCTGATCGCTGGTGCAATGCTTTACAGCAGTGCCAGCTCTGATCTGGGGGTACAGTAAAAAGAGTCAGACGACATTAATGTCAGTAGTATGACAGGGATGCATGGAACAGTATTCCCTGTTCACTCAGCATACTTCTGTACCACAGAGTCATAACCCGGAAGTAACATTTGACAGGTAGTACAGAGGTGGTGCAGGAGTGAACAGGGATTGCTGTCATTAGTTTAGGGTGATTAAACAGAACCTGTGCCCCCTTATATCAGGTGCCCCTAACAGAGTCCCCCTTACATCAGGTGTCCTCACCAGAGTATCCCTTACATACAATGTCCACCTCAGAGTGCCCCCTTACATCAATTGCCTCATCAGAGTGCCCCCTTACATTATTATTATTATACAGTATTTATAAAGCGCCGATAGTTCGCTCAGTGCTGTACATTACAAAGGGGGACAGAACATGTGACAGAACAATAACAATACAATGCAAAACATGAGGGGATTGAGGGCCCTGCTCTTTCGAGCTTACAATCTAGGAGGGAGGGGATGGTGGCACAGGAGGAGATAGCTGTGGGGGATGGAGTGGTAGGAAGAGTGGAGGAGGTCGGCAAGTTAGCAGGGGGTGGGATAGGCTTCCCTGAAGAGATGGGTTTTCAGGGTGCGCCTAAAGGAGAGGAGAGTAGGTGATAATCTGATGGGTTGGGGCAGGGAGTTCCAGAGGATGGGTGACACCCTGGAGAAGTCCTGGAGGCGGGCATGGGAGGAGGAGACCAGGGAACTAGAGAGAAGGAGGTCTTGTGAGGAGCGGAGTGTGCGTGCTGGGTGGTACTTGGATATTAGGTCAGAGATGTAGTTCGGGGCAGTGTGGTGGACGGCTTTGTACGTCAGTGTTAGGATTTTGAATTTGACCCGTTGCGCAATCGGAAGCCAGTGGAGGGATTGGCAGAGGGGGGTGGCGGAGATGGAGCGGTTGGAAAGGTGAATGAGTCTGGCTGCCGTATTCAGGATCGACTGAAGCAGGGATTCCCAGCGGCGAGGCAGGCCAGTAAGAAGGGAGTTGCAGTAATCGAGTCGTGATATGATGAGGGAGTGGATGAGCTGTTTAGTGGTTTCTGGGGTTAGGAACGTGCGTATTTTGGCGATGTTGAGGAGGTGGAGTCTGCACAAGCTAGTTAAAGATTGGACTTGGGGCTGGAAGGATAGGTTGGAGTCCAGAATTACACCAAGTACTCTGGCCTGCGGGGCGGGTTTGATGGTGGCGTTGTTGGACATGATGGAGAAGTCAGTGGGGGGTGGTGTCCGGGCTGGGGGGAAGACAAGAAACTCAGTCTTGGAGAGGTTCAGTTTAAGGAAGTGGAGCGACATCCAGTCAGACATATCGCTCAGTAGGTGTGTGATTAGGGCAGGGACTGAGGGGGTGAGGTGGGGGGTTGAGAGATAGATTTGTGTGTCGTCGGCATATAGGTGGTAGTTGAAGCCGTGAGAGTGTATGAGTTGGCCAAGGGAGGAGGTGTAGATGGAGAAGAGAAGGGGCCCGAGGACAGAGCCTTGAGGGACCCCAACAGAGAGGGGGAGTGAGGGGGAGGTGGTAGCATTATAAGTAACGCTGAAAGAGTGTTGTGACAGGTAGGATGAGAGCCAGGAGAGAGCAGAATCTCTGAGGCCGAGGGAGTGTAATTTCTTCATCAGAGGGCCCTCTTACATCAATTTCCCCCTTACATCACCTGTCCCCATCAGGTCACATGGAAGGTCTGGAGGGGAACAACTAAAATCCCCAGTCCTCCCTAGATCTAGGCCTGCTATACTGGCTCCTGCAGCAAAAAATAATAAATGCACATGTTTTACCTGTAAAAATGTGTATTTATTATTTTTTAGCCAAAGGTGATATTTTCCTTTAATCAATGTTATTCACTTTACCTGTCAGTGGTCATAATATTAAGGCTGATTGGTGTATATCTTTTATCAATTTTATTTTCTTGTGGTCCATGTGGCAGCTCTAGTCTCTCTTCTTCCTGTGTCCCCATTGCCTTGTGGGCATTCCTCAATAGGCATACTCTCAAATTAGTGCAGTCTACAGACTAAGAAACCAAGTCTCCAAAAAATGTGTGGTGTTAAAGAACTGCAACAAATAACTATGATAAACCCAGCCTATTGTCTTCCCAGCCATAACTAATGTTTTCCTCTTAGGGCTCGTTCACTCTTGACTGTTTTATAGCGTTTGGCAAGCGTTGGTCCGGCGTTTGCGGAGCGTTTTTTAACGCTTAGCAAACACTCCGCAAACGCCGCATGCACGGTTCAGCGGCGGTTGCTAGGTGTTTGCCGAGCGTTAAAAACGGCCTACAAACGCCTATAATGAAGTTTGAATGGTGTTACTGCTCCGCAAACCCCCCCGCAACCGCGTCACAACCATACGCCGGCCGGGCGTTTGCGGAGCGGCACCATAGACTAGAATAGGAGGCTTCAACGCCTCCTGACTCGACCAGAGGCGTCCGTTTTGCCGCGACACTAATGCTCCCATTAGAACAGCACCATGTGCTGCAATGTGCAGAATTGTCCGAGGCATTTGGGAAGCGTTAAAAACGCTTCCCAAATGCCTTTCTGCCGCCTGCACACAACGTAGTGTGAACGTAGCCTTACAGCTAAGACATGTTTCCTATCTTGATGACCACTGTCACTGAGACTGGAACTGAAGTGAAATATTCCCCAAATAAGTGGGGTTAATTTACTAAACAGTGGGGTTAATTTACTAAAACTGGAGAGTGCAAAATCTGGCGCAGCTGTGCATGGTAGTCAATCAGCTTCTACCTTCAGCTTGTTCAATTAAACTTTGACAAAAAAAAAAAGAAACTAATTGGTTTTTATGCAGAACCAGCACTTTCCAGTTTTAGTTGATCAATCCCAGTAAGTAATATAATCTGACAGGAATTCTAAGCTCAATTGTCTTTCAAGTCCTATGTAACGCCCTCTAGGTAGCTAGGGAGCCTGGGATGAGTCGGCCGAGGAGTGAACTAGTAGTGAGTTCACCTCAGAACAGGCTGGGAGGCTCTACAGATCAGGGCCTCTGGAGCCCTTCCACCCTTCCAGAAACTTAGAGAATTTTCTGGAAGGGGGGGGAGGAGGCTCAGATCTGCATATTTGAGGGAACTGGGCCAATCCCCAGGCATGATGCCGGGCATGGTGACCAAGGACAACCCTTAAATGAGACAGAGCCTGTGCAGCAGAGTTAGTGTCAGGTAGAAGATGGATTGACAGAAGGTTGGGGCGCAGAGCCTGGGACGGGGCCCCAGGGAGGGAAACCTACCTACAGGCTGGTTGCTGGACACAAGGATCTCCACTGTCCCACGGCCTCCTAGGGAGGACAACCTGTCAGCTGGGAAGGGGTCAGCCCAGCGAAAGGCCTGAAAGCAGCTTCAACCCACCAAGCTGACATGACAGTTTGAGTACTTCTATACCCCCTGGGCCAGATAAAGGGAGAGGGCGGTCAGGTGCAAGACCCAACTAGTTCCCATCTGGGACTTGCTTCATTGCTAGCTCTTGAAATCCCTTGCCCAGGGATATCCTCAGAGCAGCTGGGTGAAGAGGAGGACCAAGGAGACTTAACAAAGACAGTGCTATTTTTGGGTTAACATCCTTTTGTACAGTCTACAGGTTGCTAAGAAGTTTGGAGCTCTTCTCCAGCTGTGTCTTTTAAAGAGTATGCTATTAGCATGTAACAATGTGTCAATCGGCAAGGTAGAGTAGGGACAGGCCAGTGAGGGATCACATGTACTGCAATATATGCAAATTAAGAATCCCTGTTTTATGTATGTTATCACAAATACAGTATTTTCTATAATTATGGAAGGGTTATGTCATGGCCAAGGGTCAGGCTCAGAGACCAATAACTTTAGCAGTAGAGAGGCTCCCACTGACCAGCAGGATAAGTATATAAGCAGGTCACCCTGGTGGATGATGTGGGTTCACTCTAGGTGCTGGGTCCAAGCACTAATTGGTATTCGCCAGAGCTCCTGATGGTGGAGATGGGTTTTGCTGCATGTTAGTACTAGGTCGCAGTCCTCAGGATTGCCCCACCAGGAGGTGAGCAAACCAGGGTAGGGATAAAGCAGAAGTGTAGTCAGTAAACAAGCCAAAAGTTAACAGGGGTTAACAAGGGTTTGCAGGTTGGAATCAAGCAGAAGCATAGTCAAGGAACAAGCCAAAGGTTGGTAACAAGTGGTTACAGATTGGGATCAAGCAGAAGTGTAGTTGATGAACAAGCCTAAGGTCACACAAACTGTTGGTGCTATATAAATCCTGTATAATAGTTATAATAATGAGTGGTTGTGAAGATATGGATGGCAGCATGAGTAGCAAGATCAAGACATTGGCTGGAGAGAGCAAAGTAATCTGGCAAACAGGAAGTGCAAAGACATGGTTTAAATAATAAGTTCATGGGAGGAGCAAGGAGTTCAAGATTCACCAGAAACAATATACATGGCAAGGTTTTCCGAGGAATTGCCCAGGTGCCTGTCCAGCATCACAGGTGGCCCATCAAGAAGAGATACTGCCAGGCACAGCAGAGGTTGCAGGTTCAGGTCCAGGTCCTGACAGCTTTACTTGTGGTGTCAGGAATGGACTTGCCAATAACGGTGGGACTCACCTGCCTTGTGGGCTGCAGTACCAGGGCTGGCCAGCGGGTGCTCTCAGCAATCAGAGACTCACCCCTGCAGTCAGCCAAAACACCTGAAGCTGATTGCAGGGGTTGTATTTAAGGAATGGCCAGACTCACAGTCAGGGCCTTGGTGTGCGTTTTTCCATGGGCCCCTGTATCTTGTAACCTGCATTCCTGTTCCTGCCTGACTTGTTGCCGACCCTGCCTGATCCTGACGTCTGCTGACTTCTCCTGTTAGATCCCTGGCTTGTGACCCTGACCATTCTCTCCGCCTGCTCCACCTGTACCTACCTTGCCGATAGTTATCGACCCGGCCTGCCTGACTACGTTGTGCTCTATATGTGTATGTACCTGTGTATCTATATCAGTTTAGGTTTGGGTTTGTTTCACCTTGTTGTATGTATTTGTGTTAGCTTGGGTTTGGTGCACTGCGTTTATATTTGTATTGTTAGTCTCAATAAATTATATTATTTACTATATCTGAAGCCTACGTTTCCCTGTGTCAGTCCACACACTTCTGGTCACACCCGCATCCCTGACATGTGGTTACACCTCTTTAGTAACTCATGTGTATTATATATATATATATATGGAAGCCATTTAGGACTATGGGTATATGAGATTTGTAAAATTAAATTTATACTCACCTAGGTGGAAGCAGCATTGATCCAATGCTGTATCTGTATCCCGCCGGCTCTGCTCTGTGCTCTGAGAACTGAGTGACCACTGACCGCTCAGTTCTCAGCATTCTGTGAGCAAAGAGCTGGGAACTGTCACACTACGGTTCTCTTCTCTGCCCCTCCAGCGCTCACTGGAGCTGAAGCATTTATAAGATGAGTTAGGTGTAGCCTGGAATTCCACCTTCAAAAGAATATAAAAAAAATTGCAGCTTACCTTTTTTAAATGCTCTATTTTGGACCCTCCAGAGGAAAGTCCTACTAGTTTCTCTTTGCTTGTGAGTGGCATAGCAGCTGTGTTTACCATATTTAACCTTGTCTTTAATATGCAGGCAGATCCTCATTATCAATTATAAGTAGATTTGAATACTGTCCATCCTAACAGAGGGTTAAAGGTTTAGAGACGAGGCATCTTGCAGTGTATGTTAATGAGGACAGACATAGGGCAGACTCCTCTGACATTGTTCAGAAAATCTTGATCAGCCAGTCAGAAAGATCTGACATAACTTGGATACCTGAATCCTGTGCTGCTCCTCCCTCCCAAACAAAAAATAAAAATCCAGTAAATCTTCCACCTCAAAAAGCAACCCTCTTTACCTAAAGCAACCCTCCCAAGACAAAAACCCACCTCTGCTAAAGGTATATCTCCCTCCTTCCCAAGTAAAGGTTTTCCAAAAGAAACCATCCATTTCTCTTTTCTGTACTCCTCTTCTACAGCTCTCCTCTGCAACCCTCTTAAGAGCTCATCTCTGCACACTCCTACTTTCAAAGCCCACCTCTGTAGCTCATCTCTGTGCCCTTCCTCTGTAGTTCAACTCTGCAACACTGTCCACAGCTCATCACTACACCTTTGCATCTGCAGATCACCAATCTGCTTCACTCAAATTCATCTTTGCTCCCTTTCTTTAAAGCTCACCCCTGCATCCCAGATCACCTCTACAACCCCCATCCACAGCTCAACTCTGCACCTCCCCCCATCCACAGCTGACTTCTGCCCCCTCCATCCACAATTTACCTTTGCTCCCCTATCCTCATCCATAGTTCAGCTCACCACCCTCGATTATAGCTTACCTCTGCACATCCGCCCATTGCTCATTTCTGTGCACCCATCCACAGCTCAAATCTTCATCCTCATTCACAGCTTTCTTCAGTACTCCCGCTCACATCTTACCTCTGCATCCCCTATCCACAGCTCACTTCAGCACCCTCATCCACAGCTCACCACTGCACCACTGTCCTTAGTTCATCTCTGCACCACCACCCATGGTTCATGTATGCAACTTCCGTCCACAGCTCACCTGTGTAACCTCATCCACAGCTTATCTCTAAACCCTCATCCACAGCTCACCTCTGTACCACGGTTAACAGCTCACCACTACACCCCTATCCACAGCTCACCTTTGTAACCTAGTCCACAGTTTACCTCTGTACTCTGATCACAGTTCCCCTCTGCACCCCATCCACAGCTTTCCTCTGTAGCCCCATCCACAGCTATCTTCTCCAGCCCTGTCCACAGCTTACCACTTCTGCCCCCCTTCCCCACCCCCACCCCATTCTAGCTCAGCTCTGCACCCCCATTCATGGCTCTTCTATCATTTGCAGCCAGTCATTGCACTCCCCTCACTCTGCCCAAGACTCACCGCTCTTCCACAGCCTACCTTTGCAGCAAAATAAACTTAGCAGCAGCACCTGAGCAACAAGCAAGAGAGTCAGAGCACGTTCCCCAGGTGCCTGGCACTAGCAATGCCCAATAATTGGAGGAATCCATAACTAAAATATATTGATCAGGGGTGGACTGACAACTCATGGGGCCCCCGGGCAATAGAGGATCATGGGGCCCCTGTGTCCTTGCCCAAACTCAAAAAAGCCTATGAAAAAGGTACCAGGGGCATCTCATGGGGCTCCCTACTGACCCCGGGCCCTTGGGCAGTGCCCGAGTTTCCAAATGGTCAGTCCGCCCCTGATATTGATCTTTTTCAGGAAACTTTTTAGCACACAATTAAGCAGAAAGCTTACTTTCACCTTTTTTTTTTAAATATGGTAAAAAATAGTAAAGATAAAGATGTTGCCCAGAGCAGGTTTACAAATAGGCAAAAATGTCAGAATCAGTATTTCCCATAAAACATTCTATCAATAGTGACCTTTTAGAGACAGAGCTCCGTATATTTTTAGTCTGTTATTGTTAGCTGGTGAGCTGTGGAGCGCCATCTACTCCAATACTTTCTTGATATTGCTGCCATCTAGTGATCATCGCAGTGATTTCGTTTTATAAAAGTTCCAACGGACAGGCTGAAACCCAGGTTAGAAAAGTAAAAACCAAAACTTGATCCACATACAGAGATTGTATTATTATTATTATACAGTATTTATAAAGCGCCAACAGATCGCTCAGCGCTGTACATTACAATGGGAGACAGAACATGTGACAGTACAATAACAATACAATGCGATACACGAGGGGTTCGAGGGCCCTGCTCCTTGTATTATATTTTATCTTTAAGATGAATTAAATATGGTGTGAGATCCTTCTTAAACAAACTAGGCTGGTATATCCATCCAATCTTATTAGACGTTATAAAGTTTCTAAACGTTTTCAAAATATATGGAAATTCAAACCTTTGTGCTCACAGTAATATACACTTACGGATTGACCCTAACGCCAAATCAGAAGTTATTATAACTCCTTTTGTGGCTTGTTTTGTTTTTATATTACATTTATTAGTTGTATGTAAGCAGCTAATAATTCAAATGTAATGTCTCACAGGGTAGCTACAGCAAGATTTATCAAGTAACAAGCTTTTAACCGTGCAGTCTGTGGAGATTTTAATATGGCATTTCTGTAGTGAGTGTAAGGATTATGTGGATCAGAAAGGCTATTGTAGTTATATTAACATACAAAGCCATTCAAAACTCTGCAGCAAGCTACATCACCAATCTTGTCTAAAAATACATCCCAAACCGTCCTCTCTGCTCCTCCCAAGACCTCCTGCCCTCTAGCTCTATTGCTTCCTTCTCCCAAACTCATCTCCAGTACTTCTCCCAAACCTCTCCCATCCTCTGTAACTCTCTACCTCAATCTGTCCAGCTGTCTCCTACGCTGGTCACCTTTAATCGATCCCTGAAAACACATCCCTTCAGGGAAGCCTATCCTGCTTCCACCTAACAACTGAACTTTTAATTCTTCCATCAGCTGATCCCTTACAGTTATAACCTTTTGTACCACTTGCCCCACCCTATTAGATTGTAAGCAGGACCCTCTTGTATTATTGTATTGTAACTACTGTCTCCTTTGTAAATTAATCCTGTATGATAATAATAATAATATTACCATGAAAGACATATTCTTTTATAGTGTTTTGTTTTCATAATCTAAACTCCAATAAAAAAAAAGACAGTGGTATGCGCCATCACATGTAAAATACATCTTCTTACAGGAAAAAGTGACCAAATGAAAAAGAGTAGTAGGTAAATATAGAAGTGAAATAAAAACACAGCAAGGCATCAGCCACTGTTGTGGTAACTGGGATGAGTAGGGTAATTTCGGGCAAATTGATTTTCTATAAAATTACCAATTTCTCCTTTACTGAGGTGAAAATTTTGAATTTCAGTTATTGAGCAGCTCAGATAAGAGTTTTAGTAAAAATAAAAGGTTCTCATGTTTTCTTCCCATTTGTAGGGTGTACGTTGTTTTGCAGTACTTTGGGTAGTTTGACTTATTTCATGGCATTGTTAGTAGTATTGTGTTTTTCCTTTCTTTGTGTATTAAATCATTATTTGTGTATTGTCACTTTTACTTTTTATTTTTATTTTTTCCAGTTTTCTGTTTTTTTTTTTCTTGTTGTGATAATAAACACAAAATAATGAGGCTGATGATTGGCCAGGATAGCTAAAAAGGAGCTTCAGGTGACACTTAAAGCAAAAACCATCTTAAAACAGAATTTCACTTAAAGCAGAACTAAACCCATCGATTTAAAGTTTAAAAAAAAACAGGTACATTGCCGGGAATGCGAACTGTCACATTTGCTTGTGTTCTCACCCGAACAGTCAAATCATCAAATGGCTGGTGTTATAACTGATCACATGTGCAGCATCATGGTAGTCGCAGACAAACAGAGGGCTAAGATTATAGCTTCCTACTGACATGTACCCTCTCCTACGTTTGCAATTTGTGCCTAGGCAAAACATATGGAAGGTCCCTGCCCGCAACCTCCTGGGACATGTGATGTGTCCCAGGAGGCTATGGGACCAGCGCAGTGTGTCTTGTGCATGTGCAGTGGGTAGTGGCAGTGAAACAGAAGGAAGTCACACATGACATCCGACAGTCAGGATGTCAGCACCAGGGAGCTGAAGACCATCAAGGAACCAGCCTGAACCTGAACTCCTGGTCTGATAAGTGTTTGTTTATAAAAGTCATCAGCTACAGTATTTGTAGCTGCTAACTTTTATTTTTTTAATAATAGACATAATTTAAAATGGTTGTAAACCCTTACATATACCCAGGGAAGTGACTAACCTCAGGTGATACACAGAGATGAAACAAATCCTCCTACTAAAGTTGTACCTGTTTATCTGCTGTCTTTTCTTTTGTACATCCATATTTAAAGTGCAGAATTTATAAAGCTTGTCTGAGAGTTCAGAAAAAAAGGGAGTCAGAGAGCTGAAATTACACGCTGCAGAACTCAGTGAGGGGAGCTCTGAGAGAGCACACAGGAATAAGGCTCCATGCACACGGGGCATTTTAATAACGCTAGTAATGTTAGCTGTGTAAAGTCACGTTAAAAACATTAGTTTTCAGCATTTTTGCATTAGCGTTTAGCTGCGTTTTTCCACGTTTGCGGTTTTTAGCATTTTGTGTGCTCAAATAAAGTCCAAAAACGCTGATTGTCCGCATTTTACCGCTTTTTTTCAGCATTAGAGCATTTTTACAGCTAAAAAACTCTTTTAGAAACCCACTAGTTCTGGGGGTTTTTTCCAACCAAAAAACGCTGATTACAGTCTGTGTACATGGACACATAGGATACCATGCTGGGGGGTTTACTGGCTGTAGAAAAAAAAGTCAAAAACAGCAGCTGTAAAAGAGGCCTAAAGCTGAGGCTGTCATTCTGCTGGAGGTTCCTCCCCGTCACCTTTTTTCTCTTAGTATCAGAAGTGACTCATGCTGATAGCAAAGGAATGAAGTAGCAGACAGAAATGACCCTTAAGGGTTTATTTAATAAAGCTGAAGAGTGCAAAATCAGGCTCACTTCATCATAGAAACCAATCAGCTGCCAGGTTTTATTGACAAAGCTTATTTGAACAACCCTAGGTTAGAAGCTGAGCCTGATTTTGTGCTCTTCAGCCTTAGTAAATAAACACCTTTGTGCTGTTGAGACAAGTACACACTATAGTGGGATATGCTTTGCTCATACATTATATGCTTTGATGATATCCTCAGGTTTACAACCACTTTAACTTGACTTTAACGTAATTTGATTTTAAGTATTAACCGCTTCCCAACTGCGCTATAGCCAAAAAGTGGCTACAGCATGGTTGTCCAGTTCTGGGAGGGCGTTCATGGACGTCCTCCCAGAACACGCCCCCAGCGGCGCACACCCTGTGCTGTCGGTGATCGCTGTGTCCAATGACACAGCAGATCACCAGGTAAATATAGTTGCCGGTTATTGGCTGCACTTTCCTCACGCTGTGACAGGGGAGATCTGCACTGCTGCCCAGCTGTGCCCAGCAGTGTCACCCATCAGTGCCCAGCAGTCACCCATCAGTGCCCAGCAGTGTCACCCATCAGTGCTCAGGAGTGTCACCCAGCAGAGCCAACCATCAGTGTCACCCATCAGTGCCGCCTATCAGTGTCACCCAGCAGTGCCGCCCTGCAATGCCGCCAGTCAGTGCCGTCTGCCAGTGCCACCCATCAGTGCTGCCCATCGCTGCCTATCAGTACCGCCTATCAGTGTCGCGTATCAGTGCCCATCATTGTTGCATATCAGTGCATCATCAGTGCTTCCTCATCAATGGCCACCAGCGTTGTCTCATCAGTGCTGCCTCATCCTCACCATCAGTGCTACCTATCGGTGTCACCTCATCAGTGTCCATCAGTGCTGCCTATCAGTGCCCATCAGTGCTGCGTATCAGTGCAGCCTCATCAAAGCATATCAGTGAAGGAGGAAAATTACCTGTTTGCAAAATTTTAAAATAGAAACAAAGAAAACCTTTTTTTTTTCAAATGTTTTGCTCTTTTTTGTTTATAGTGCAAAAAATAAAAATGTAGTGGCGAGTAAATACCACCAAAGAAAGCTCTATTTGTGTGAAAAAAAGATAAAAATTTAATTTGGGTACAGTGTAGCATGACTGCGCAATTGTCATTTAAAGTGCAACAGCACTGAAAGGTGAAAATTGTCCTGGGCAGGAAGGGGGTAAAAGTGCCCTGTAGGGAAGTGGTTAAGGGAGATGAAAACTCCCAATTTCCCTCATATCAATAGGTGACTGATAATACCTTACCAGGCTTTCTGCTACAGTAAAATCACACTGCAGTGTCTTTGGCTCTGGGCTGATGGGGTATTGTGCCCTAGGTCAGGAATGCAAATTGAAATGATGGATATTAACATTTGTATTCTGATATTCTTGCAATTTTTCATTGGTTGTATTGCTAACGGGAGTTCTTTGGGATCCAGAGAGATCATTTGTTTATAAATTCTTTTTGTTTTAGTGGTCTTTTAATATTTTGGATGCAAAAATACTATGGGGTATATTTATAAAGTAGAAAATGTCTTTCACCGGACATTCACTGGTAGTTAATCAATCGATGTAACTTAAAACACATGTATTTACCTGCAGTGAATGTTTGGAGAATTTCAGATTTGCTACTTTATAAATACACCCCTAGGTGTGAGAAATATAGCTCACATTTGTATTTTACTTCTAAAGGATTTTGAGCTGTATCGTGACGTAAAGATGAACGTAGTAAATTTGTTGGAAGATGTGTTACGTGACCCTGATCTCCTACCCCAGGAAAGGAAAGCTGCAAGTAACATACTAAGGTAAGTGCAATTTCTTTCTTAGAGTACTAGGGGGTAGAACTACCGTATATTTTAAGTTCATGCTATGCCTGGCACATTTGCAGTAATTCTGCCATCAGCCAGGCTATATGAATATTCACCTCTAGAATGCACAGTAGATAATAGCAAAGCTTCTTCTGGATGGTATAGTCAATGCTGAGTAAAGAAAGAAGAAATGTTTGCTTGTGCTTTAAAGTGAACATATGCTTTGCCCATGCTAGAGCAGTATAAAGACACAAATGTCCTAATATGAGTTTTGTGCTTCCATTTAGGAATTTGTTAAAGTGGGTAAGGAGGGTATATGTTGCTTTGCACCACACTGTTCCATAAATGAAAACTGTATTATTACTTTTTTTTATAAATTCTTATTATAAAGTTTTTCATTACAGTTACAAAAATAAAGAGTTAGAAAATCACAAGATAATTGATGTTACTTGTGACAGGCAAACATTTGGGCTCCACTCCTAACCTCTCACTACTCAGAACTCTTAATATTGTTTGAAGTTGTAATTTAAAGCAGTATTGAACCAAAAACCTGAAATATAATATATTGCAGGTTATCAATCATTAGATGTGGTCACTTCATTTTTTTTTCTTATTTTAGGCTTTTTTCCCCTCTGTTTCACCTGGTGATCTGGCCAGTAACATACCTCCTGTATTAGAGTGTTCTCACTTTGATGAATGAGCACCAGCGGCACATTTACAAAGCACAATTGTCAGTTTAGGGGGAGGGGAGTGTTTAAAGTATTAGGAGATTTAAATACACTAAGAAATTGAAGCCAAACTCGAGCTAACACTTTATAAGCAGTTGCAGCAATTATTTTTTTTCCTTTTGGGATAAAGATTTTACATAAATAAAAGATGATCATTGTACGCACCCCTGTCAGTGGTAAATGGTTTGTCTCATCCCTGTAACTGATACATTATGTTGAAGAGCTTGATCTTTTGAAAAACAACATTTTTACTGGCTGGATCATCAGATGAAAAAAAGAAAGAAAGAAAAAAACAAAAACAAATGCAGCGATCACAAGTGATAAGCTACAATATAATAAATGTTTGCTTTTGGGATCAATGCCACTGTAAGTAAAGCAGATGACTGTGTATCTAACACATAGGTATATCAAATGCAAGACACTCTAATCGCAGCAGTAAAGGTATAATCATATCAACAGCAGAGGATGTTCCAATAATGAACTCAATAGTTATATCTAGGGAAAAGGGACTTTTTAGTGGGAGAAGCATCCCATATCACTACTGCGTAGAATTATTTCTTAGTTAAATTGGGAAGTAACTTCTAAGAGCAGAGAGCCTTAGTTCAATGCTGCAGGGTCCAAGGACTCCAGCCATGGGGACCATATTTTTTTCAACTTGGTAAAACATTCTCAGCTGTTATAGGGGGTCCTATATAGCGTGAGATTAACATTTATCAAGGTTTTCCATTTACCCAAAGTTGGAGGAGTTGGGGATTTCAAAAGGGGCACAACTGTTTTATTATCATAGAATAAAAATAGGCCAAGTAGTGTTCAGTTCAATTTTTCTGATAGCCATGGGTTCTGCCAGGCCCAATAGACAGATTCCAGAATCCTGGGAGATCGAGATGTTAGTCAGAGAAGTAATATGATGCAAAACTTGAGTACAGTAGGCACCTAACTGCGATAGAACTTTAAAATGGTGACTGTAATTCGGTTTATACATAACTTATACATCATTAATAATAAGTTGCTCATTTAATACATTTTGTAACACAGCAAATTAATCGCTGCCAATTTTTATATCAGTGGCCTTTCTCAGGATGAACAAGATGACTGCCATTTGATTATGGAGGACATAATTGCACTAGTAAGTATACTTCATTAATGCATATGCCTCTTTAGGTGACTGTGTCACTAAATGGAAAAAGAAGCCCAGTCTGTAAAGATAATGACTGCTTACCTGTCCCAACACCCACACCACTGATCTTGGCTCTGTTACAGAGCTATGGTGGCTGAAAATCTTCTACATCCAAAACACTTCCAGATGTGTCAGATACTTGGTCCACCTCTGCACATTGTGGTTCTATCCACCAGCTTCTACAGTGACTGGTAGTGACTTAGGGGCCAGCTAAAGGAACCACAGCATGTAGAGGGGGACCAATCTATCTACCAGAATTGTATCATTGCTGAAGATACTTTAGCAAGCTTACCTCTGCAACAGAGTGAAGATCAGTGAAAACATTTTCAACTCAATAATCTTAATATATCTTAATATATTTTTTTTTTCCCAAATTGATCATAGTTATAAAGTTTAAAAATGTATTTCTATATATAGTGCCAGAAGTAAACACTGTCTTTTTTGAAAATATAGATAAATAATTCTCATTTATTTCCTAAATCTGAAATTATGTAATGAAACGTGTGGTGGTCATAAAATGATGACTAATCTGTTTTATTGTTTTCAGTCAGAAGGTCCCCCCACAGAATATCTGGATACTTTGTCAGCAATGGAATTAGCTGAGCAGATCACTCTATTAGATCATATAGTATTTCGAAGTATACCGTACCAGTAAGTCGCTACCATTTAGACCTGCACTTGGAGAGACCATATGTTTTCTGAATTACATGATATTTTTTATTTTGCTTCTAGAGAATTTCTTGGTCAGGGTTGGATGAAACCAGATAAGATAGACCGGACACCATATATCATGAAAACCAGCCAGCATTTCAATAATGTACGTATTTACATCTATTCTGTGCTGCTACTTGTTGTGTTGATGTGTTTCTGAGTCTTGGCTATGTGATATTTTATTATAGTTGAAGTATCAGTCCCACCATAGTGGTAATAATAGCTCCAGGTAGTTACTAATTTGATGTAATTATCTGTGGCTTTGTTTTTAAATTTTTCTAGGAATCAAAAAACAAGATCTGTGCACTTATGGTCATCAACCTGCTACAGGTTCAGAAAATGCACCACAACTGTGGGACGTAGGGAAGAAGTCTATGGCAAAGCACAGCTAACCCACATCAAAACTGTGGGTACACTGCGCTGCATCCACTCTGTGGCCAAAGCACAGCAGGGCAATATGAAGTCATTGGAATGTAAATAAGAGAATCATTAGCAGTTGTCCTAGTAAAGTACCAGTACTATATTAAAACTAAAATGATTAAACTATTAAAATTGAACCATGTAAAGCAGTTTACCAAAATGGTTAAATTCTAGGCATGGTGTGAATGATATCTGTCACAAGTGCTTGTGCTCTCAACTGAGCTGTCAAGCCATCAAAGGGCTGGTGTCATAACATATCACATGTGCAGCACCATGGCAACTGCAGATCAGAGACAAAGATGGCAATCCCGTGGCTGTACAGGATAGGAAGGTTTAGTTCTGCTTTAAAACCTAAAACTGCCACTTCTTACAATAGATCGAATGGGGGCAGTTGAGGCAATAACAGGCAGGTATGCAATGCTCATGGCCATGGAAAAGTCTAAGATCACCCAGTGACCACCTGAAAACAAGTCACTTTTCATCTACTGGAATTTCCTCTATTACCATTTATGGTGTGTGGTTTGCAGGCAGTTGAGCCACACACTCATTGCCCACCAGTAGCCATGTCAGCGAGTAACATCCTTAGAATCATCAGTCACCTGCAAAGATTCGATACATTCTTTTGACCCAAGTGGCAGTCACTTGAATTGGCAGAAAATAAACACACTTGGTTATTTTAATGTTTACAGTGATTTATCTGCCATACTGATTTCATAAGAATTATGATTAATTGATAGGAACCAAAAAGCTATAGGGGTTTATTTACTAAAACTGGAGAGGGCAAAATCTGGTGCAGCTCTGCATGGTAGCCAATCAGCTTCCAACTTCAGCTTGTTCAATTAACCGCTTCCACGCCGCCCTATAGCAGAAATACTGCCACAGGGCAGCTCGGGTGCGCAAAATCACGTACAGTTGATATAAAAAAGTCTACACACCCCGGTTAAAATGTCAGGTTTCTGTGATGTAAAAAAATGAGACAAACATAAATCATTTCATAACTTTTTCCACCTTTAATGTAACCTATAAACTGTACAACTGTTGAACAACAAACAAATCTTTTAGGTGTAGGGAAGTAAAAATAAAAAACTAAAATAATATGGTTGCATAAGTGTGTACACCCTTTAACCATTTGCCGCCCGCCCTATGGCCGAATGGCGGCCGGCAAATGTCATCAGCGTTCCGGGTGGACGCCATATGGCGTCCTCCCGCACATGCGCAGATTGCGCTCCTGCAGAGCCGCGCAGCGGCACGATCTGTCACCGGCCGTGTACCTCGGACACGGCCGATGACAGATCTGAGTATCGTCCCCCGTTGTCGGTACCATGTGACCTGCTTTGACCATTAACAGCAGGTCACATGACAGTTGTATACAATGGATGGCTTCATTCATGCCATCCATTGTATACTAGTGTCTAGCTGTGAATGGTCACAGCTAATCACATGCACATGTCATGTGATTAGCTGTGGCCAAATCACAGCTAAGCACAAAAAAAAAAACCCTGAATAAATCGGTCATTCAGGTAAATGCTTGCTTATAGCAAAGTAATTCTTTGCTATAAGCAAATTGTGGAAATAAATAAATAAAAAAATAAAAAAATACTGATCACTTCCCCAAAGTAGTACAATGTTACTATGGTAACCTTCTACTACTTTGGTCATAGTGAAATATGAAAAAAAAATCTTTAAAAAAAGAAAAAAATGTAATAAAAAATTAAAAATAATAAAAGAATTTAAAAAAATATATATTTTTTTTTTTTCATACTGTCACCAGTCAGTGTTCCTGATCACTGCCATGCCAGTTATATGATGACGCTGTACTGCACTGGTGACAATATGTAAAAAAAAAATAGTGAAACTAATTTTTTTAATTTTCCGAAAAATTATGACAAAAAAAATACAACTTCAAAAAACTCGCCATGCCTCTTATGAAGTACGTCCGACTGTCTACTTTGCAAAAAGGGGTAATTTGGGGGATATCTGTACTATTCTGACATTCTTGGACCTCAAGAAATAAGATTGGCTGTCAGTACTTCAGGATTGATCAATATTCAGATATATCCCATAGTTTGTGAACTCTATAACTTTCCTACAAACTAAAAAATACATCCTAATTTGGGTTATTTTCACCAAAGACATGTAGCAGAATACATCTTGGCCTAAATTTATGAAGAACAATTATTTATTTGCAAACTTTTATAACAGAAACAAAGAGAAACGTGTGTTTTTTTTCAAAATTTTTGGACTTTTTTTGTTAATTTAGCAAAAAATAAAAACCCCAGTGGTGATTAAATACCACCAAAAGAAAGCTCTAGTTGTGTGAAGAAAATGATAAAATTTTAGTTTGGGTACAATGTTGTATGACCGCGCAATTGTCATTCAAAGTGTGAGAGCGCTGAAACCTGAAAACTGGCCTGGGCAGGAAGGTGTAAAATTGCCCGGTATTGAACTGGTTAAACTAATACTTTGTTGAAGCACCTTTTGATTTTATTCCAGCACTCAGTCTTTTAGGGTATGAGTCTATCAGCATGGCACATCTTGACTTGGCAATATTTGCCCACTCTTCCTTGCAAAAACACTCCAAATCTGTCAGATTGCGAGGGCATCTCCTGTGCACAGCCCTCTTCAGATCACTCCACAGATTTTCGATCGGATTCAGGTCTGGGCTCTGGCTGGGATATTCCAAAATTTGAATCTTCTGGTGAAGCCATTCCTTTGTAGATTTGGATATATGCTTTGGGTCGTTGTCATGCTGAGCTTTCTAGCAGAAGCGTGAATGTTTTGTGCCGATATTGACTGGTATTTAAAACTGTTCATAATTTCCTCTACCTTGACTAAGGCCCCAGTTCCAGCTGAAGAAAAACAGCCCCAAAGCATGATGCTGCCACCACCATGCTTCACTGTGGGTATGGTGTTCTTTTGGTGATATGCAGTGTTGTTTTTGCGCCAAACATATCTTTTGAAATTATGGCCAAAAAGTTCAACCTTGGTTTCAACAGAACATAACACATTTTCCCACATGCTTTTGGGAGACTTCAGATGTGTTTTTGCAAAATTTAGCCGGGCTTGGATGTGTGTCTTCATAAGAAAAGGCTTCCGTCTTGCCACTCTACCCCATAGCCCAGACATATGAAGAATACGGGAGATTGTTGTCACATGTACCCCAGACCAGTTTTCTTTTCGTCTTTTCATAAATTTTGGAGGGATGTCCAATTCTTGGTTGTGTCATATTTTCTCCACTTGATGATGACTGTCTTCACTGTGTTCCATGGTATATCTAATGCCTTAAAAATTCTTTTATACCCTTCTCCTGACTGATACCTTTTAACAATGAGATCCCTCTGATGCTTTGGAAGCTCTCTGCGGACCATGGCTTTTGCTGTAGGAAGTGACTAAAAAAATGTCAGGAAAGACCTACTAGAACAGCTGAACTTTATTTGGGGTTAATCAGGCACTTTAAATGATGACAGGTGTGTATTGACTCCTATGTAACATGATTTTGAATGTAATTACTTAATTATGAACACAGCTACATCCCCAGTTATAAGAGGGTGTGCACACTTATCCAACCACATTATCTTAGTTTTTTATGTTTATTTCCCCCCTAAAATGTTTCAGTTTGTTTTTCAATTGAGTTGTACAGTTTATAGGTCATATTAATGGTGGAAAAAGTTCTGAAATGATTTATCTTTGTTTCATTTTTTTACATCACAGAAACCTGAAATTTTAACAGTGGTGTGTAGACTTTTTATATCCACTGTATATATATGTGATTTTGCAGATCTGGGTAGGGGGCCATTCGAGGCCTCGGCTGTCAATCACCAGGTCCCGGCCAATGATTCCCCGCCGGCACCCGGCGATCTCTGAGTATTACCAACAAAGGAGAGACCTGTGTATAAACAACACAGATCTCTCCCCTGTCAGTTCCTGCAAAATGCTTTATAGCAGAGCAATACAAAGCAGTGTGAAACAGCACATAGTTTTTTAAATTTTTTACTGGACATGTTTGATAGCAAAAAGTAAAAAATATAGATTTTTTTTCAAAATTGTCGGTCTTTTTTTTTTTATAGCGTAAAAAAATAAAACGCGGAGGCGATCAAATACTACCGAAAGAAAGCTCTATTTGTGGGGAAAAAAAGACGTAAATTTCATTTGGGTGCAGCCTTGCATGACCGCACAATTGTTAGTTAAGGTAACGCAGTGCTGTATCGCAAAAAATGGCCTGCTCAGGAAGGGGGGTAAATCCTCTGGAGGGCAAGTGGTTAAGCTTTGAAAAAAGAAAAAACAGAAGCGGATTGGTTTCTATGCAGATTTGCACCAGATTATGCACTCTCCTTTTTTATTAAATCAACCCCATTGTGTTTCAGGAGGTGTTGAGGACCTCAATGTCAGATATTTGATAATTGTATCATTGGTAGGCACATTCCTGATCCAGAATAATATAAAGTATATTGTACATCTCAAGCTTAGTGGATCTGCCCACGTATGAAAATTCTTTATTTATACCGTCATGGTCATGTTTTCTTTCTTCTATGTCCTTTGCATGTATGAATCCTATAGATGAGTAACCTTGTAGCATCAGAAATTATGAGCCACCCTGATGTCACCTCCAGAGCCAGCTCCATTGAGAAGTGGGTGGTGGTAGCTGATATCTGCCGATGCATGCACAACTATAATGGAGTGCTGGAAATCACTTCAGCCTTGAACAGAAGTGCAATCTATCGACTTAAGAAAACCTGGGCCAAAGTGTCTAAACAGGCAAGTAAAGCCAGAATTCCATCTGCAGTACACAGGAGGACATCAGGGATCTGTTGAGATGTCTTAATAAAGAAAGTGTGTGAACACATGAGGGACAGGTTAGAGGTTACTCCCGAGGTATACTGTGATCATGTGATCATCTAAGAGTGACAAAATGATCTCATGGCAATCTGATTTCTCCATGGGTCCCCAGAGCTTTCTCATGAGAGCACATGCATAATGTCATGAAAGAGGATTGCCAGTCCACTCGTCACAGTATTAGCATTGAAGGGCATGTAAATCCAAAACATTTTTCTTTAGTGCTGGATGAGGAATGATTAAAAACCCATGTAAGGTTTTTATTGCTGTCAGTCCTGATCCCCCAGGGAAACCTTCCAGTGGGGACATTTGTCCCTCACTTTGGAGAGATTTCTTCATATTTGCTGTTATTTCTGCAGGACAGGAAACAAAAAAAAATCTCCCCAGTCAAGACAATTAGCAAAAACAAACAAAAAAAAAAACACGAAAAAGTATTGACTTACAACCTGCAGATGTACAAAATAAAGCTCATTCCACTAGACTCGTATGTTTAATACTAATTTAAGTGGTATCATTTAGTATAATGCTAAACAAGTGAAGTTGTCAAGGTTTTGCAATATTTTATATACAGCTTTCTGTTTCACTGTTTCACAAACATTAATAGTTTGGAATCTAGATGTGTGTTATTTAATAACTGAGTAAAATCTCATCTTTTATATTTAGCTGGAATATTAGAAATTATATTTTGGTGTGTTTTTTAGTGATCATACAGTTGAATGAAACATTTGTGTAAGTAGCTTGGACATACAAAAGAATAATGCAATTGAATGTTGTATGTTTCTTGACTTCATGAACCATATGTTCTGTAAAGTGTGATGTATTAGTGCCGGAGAATAATGAATAATTGGCTTTGGTATCCTAGGTACAAAAAAATTGTATTATCTAGCTCATGGCAGGGAACTATGCGCTATGAACTATGATTTGACCTAATGGATAAACATTTTATTTTTAGACAAAAGCACTTATGGACAAGCTTCAAAAGACTGTCTGTTCGGAGGGCAGATTTAAAAACCTAAGAGAAACTCTAAAGAAGTAAGTTTTATAGAGAAATATGTGCTACTCTAGGCCAAGCACTGCTTCCCGCAAGCCTGGCCAAAAAAAATACCATTTGGAGACATCCGCCCTGTCCCGTATAGAAACTAGGATGTGAGATCCATTGAGCAGGCCAACAGCATCACAGGATTGAACATTCTCTCTTTTTCCCACAAACTGATATTCTCTTTGACCTATTGGCTTCAGCTCTGCTGCATTACAGCTAAGAGGTCATAGGTTTTTAAACCTTCCTCTTTATATGTCATTTTGCTCTTATATCAACATAGGGGGAAGAAGCCATCTCTACACAGATCAAGGTGTCTTCTTTCAGTGCTGTACCTTCTCATGACAGATACATTTTTTAAAGCAAATACAGAGTGGGCGATAATAGAGCAGAAGAGAAGGAGGATAGGGAGGGATAGAACAGCACTATTATACGCATGATTCCTGGCAGAGAGCTTCTTATGAGGAGGTGATGGTAGCATTGTACTCATTGCCTTCCACTAATGCAGACCCTGGGCAAGATGGCATTCAGGTAACATGAAATGTCAGTAATGCTAAGGTAAAATAGTTTAGCAAGTATGCACGCATTCACAATTTTTAACTTGCAATTAAAAAAAGTGTTTGTCACCAGGTGAAAATAAAGGAAAACCGCCTAACAAAAAAAATAAAATAAAATAAATGCAGCCACCATATTTTAGAATTGCAATATATTAAATTTTTGTTTTGGGATTTATGGGTTTATACTGCTTTAAGACCAGCCCTGAGTTGGTGTACAGAGATATGCCAGTACACAGAGTGGGGTATGTCTGTTTTGGGAAGCTGTCATGAATGTGGCATCTTCCTTCACAGGGTTCCATCCATGGCTCCATTGATTTGTCGGATGGGAGATCCCTCGGCTGAAAGCTGAATGTGACCAAGGGGGGCTAGGGATGCAGGTGATGCCATTACTCAAATATGGCAGTGGTCATATTAGGGAAATTACTTAATCACAGGGTAGACAGATCTAATGGGGAACTAGCCACCGTGACTGCAGCACATGTTGGATGGGCAGAGACTAGCTTTCCATCAGGTCTGCCTTGCTTTTGATTGACAAACAGATGTCAGTGGGCAGATTTGAAAGCTGCTGTTGGATTGAATAGTGGACAGGCATCTGCCAAGTGCCATGCGTTGTCAATCACAGGCAAACTGGACCTGATGGGAAAATAGTTCTCCTTGGCCCATGCTGCTAAATAAAAAAATACTCAGCCTTGCAGATGTCCTTGTTACGAGTGCAGAGGCTGGGATGGGAACGCACGGGGTAAAAGTGTCCAGTATGCATACTCCAACATCAGTGCTGGTCTATCTGGTAAAACATGGACAATTTTGGTGCAAAGGCTTGACAGAATTCTTTGTCCTAAATGTCCCCATTGTGTAGTTAGAGCAGATATTAAAAATGTGTTTGTTTTTTTATTCTGTATGTTTTGCAGCTGTAATCCACCGTCTGTACCCTACCTGGGAATGTACCTTACTGACCTGGCGTTTATTGAAGAAGGCACACCCAACTTTACAGAGGAAGGCCTTGTAAACTTTTCAAAAATGAGAATGGTGGGTGCCTTCTCGGTATTATAAACTGTACTCAAACCAAGCTTTTTTAGCTAGCTTTTTATTACACAAGGCTAACCTATATATGATATGAAAATTATTTGCTCCTATGCCTCTATTTCACCGACATTTCCTTCCTTGATTACAGGCAGAACCTGTTCATGTACCATACACAATGTGAGCTCATGGTCTGAGTTTATTTCAGAAACAAGATCACCTTGCTTGTTCATGTATGTCAATCTAAGGAATTACACTTAGTGCCATTTCACAGTAGGAATTGCACAGGAAAGTGCTGCATATTCCTGTGCAATTCACATGTGGTTCAGTGCGGTGCAATTTGAGCCCATTCATTCTGAATGGGCTCAGATCGCACTGCATCCCACCAAAAGTAGTGCATGCACTAATTTTGGAAATGCACTGCAACCGGATCACATGGCACTTCTGTACCATGCGATCCTGTGCAGGCAAATTAGCAACCTGCATTTGGAGTGTCGTTAGCTTAACATTGACACCTGCTGCTGATCCCAACCACTGTATAAAAGGAGAGTACAGCGCTAAAAATACTAAAACAGTAAAATTCTATTATGAAAGTATAAAGTCCATATAATGAATAAAAACGACATAAAAGGCATAAATGGTTAACCGTTCAAAGGTGACTTTCAGTGCTCCTAAAGTGCCAGTTTCCTTGGTAAGTCAGTGCTTGTGTATTAATTGTGGAAGAATTGCGCACTCACCGGATGCGCAGTATAAATGCGCATATAGATAAATATCCAGATGTCATCAGGGAATCATCAAAACAGGCCAGGTGTTGGAGTAACTTCCCTCTAAGGGTGGATGGATCCTGGGGCTTTAAATTGTGATCCAAGGACAACCAGAGCTCCCCTTAAGGGATGGATGGGTGCAGCTCACAGGGTGAATAGGAGGCTCCCTCTCTGGATACTGGATGCTGGGTTACTCTGGGTATCTAAAAATCAATACTCCTCAAGGGAGTTTAAAACAGAGAAATGCCCATAGTGTAGTAGAGTATAAACATAATTTATTGGGGGGTTCTTGAGTAAAAGATGCATCAAATAGTAATAAAAACAAGCAGTGCCTGGACTAACCGTCCACAACTAAAGATGGCCACCGGAGCTCCACGATGCTCTGGCTGCGTGACCTCATGGCGTAATTGGCTCCTCCTCCGCTGTGACATCACTCCACCGGAGCATTGTGGAGCTCCGGCGGCTGGCGGCCATCTTTAGTTGTGGACAGTTAGTCCACGCACTGCTTGTTTTTATTATTATATGATCCTATTCACCCTGTGAGCTACACCCATCCATCCCTTAAGGGGAGCTCTGGTTGTACTTGCATCATCATTTAAAGCCCCAGGATCCATCCACCCTTAGAGGGAAGTTACTCCAACACCTGGCCTGTTTTGATGATTCCCTGATGACATCTGGATATTTATCTATATGCGCATTTATACTGCGCGTCCGGTGAGTGCGCAATTCTTCCACAATTAATGCACAAGCACCGACTTACCAAGGAAACTGGCACTTTAGGAGCACTGAAAGTCACCTTTGAACAGTTAACCATTTATTCCTTTTATGTGGTTTTTATTCATTATATGGACTTTATACTTTCATAATAGAATTTTACTATTTTAGTTTTTTTAGCGCTGCACTCTCCTTTTGTACTGTTTGATTGAGGTTTGGTTACCTTTTGTGCACAGCTGCTGTTATTTTTCCCCAATTTTAGTGCGCTCACATACCCTTACCATACTGATCCCAACTACAGTGTGTTTTGAACACAACGCGGGAAATGTGCATGGAACTTTGGCCTAAATGTGTATTTAACCTCTCCAAATTCACGGACATCCCTTCTTAGACAGTTGTGACCAGAACTCCCAATTGGAAGATTTTTGCTCTGTTCCTGATCTGGTGACATCCTCCCTCATTTTCAAATCCAAGGACAACAACCACAAAGATACATAGAGAAGGTGAATCCCCCCAGACAGCAGACTGCAAAAAAACTTGGCAGGTGATCTAATCATTCCCCACTCTATCCAAAACTAAAAAAAAATTATTTTTGCTAACCCACCATCCTATTCTTAGCATTCTATAAAAAGCACAAGGGTCCCCACATGATACTCATAGCCTACAGCCAAACCCCAGTCTTGCTATTGTTTACATTGCTAGGTGAATAGTTCAGATAGTCCAGACTCTCCAACAACCACATGAGATGCGTTGACAGGAAAAATACCTTTGTATGAGCACACAATTTAAATTTCTCTATATTCAGGTGCGCTTTGTGTTAGGAATGATTAAAAAACATCTATTGGTCAAACTCAAACAACCTGGAGGGTTGGAAATGTTTAGCTAATAATGTAGTATCCACTACTGTATTGCTCATAGTTGTTGTTCATAAGATGTTTACATCATATGTATTAAATGGTAGATGTGCTTTGTGTGTTCAAAAATTGTCAATCATTTGCAAAGATTGTTCATGATTTTCAGACAAAAAATAGTAATAGGCAGCCTGTGAGAGAGACTAAAATGGACTCAAATGGGAAATACTAAGATGTCAAAACTGACATTATGAATCTGTTTGAGAAAGTCCCAGTTTTGAAATGGAGGGAAAAAATAAGCAGTTCCTGTAAGAGGATGATGTAAGAAAGAAAGCTATAGTAATTTTAGTCAGCAAGTGTTTTCTTTGAGGCAATACTGAAAAAGTTGGCTGGCCGAGCTGCTCGCTGTCTGCCAGATTCCACTGAACAGCAGATGGGCAGTGCCTCTAGGTTCCTAGGGGAATCGTAAAGTTTTAGTTCTAGAACTGCCATTCATGAGCCTACCTGTAGAAATAACCAGAAATCTCTTTTTTCATTTCTGCATTAAGTATATATTATTTTCAAGATACTTATCTCCCTGTTTATTTTACCGATTGTTGCAGATGAATATCAATAACCACAGTGTCCTAGTCCATAATTCTAACACCAATCCCCTTATTTTTTAAATGCATACTTTCTGGCTTTTTTAACTTTGAATCATTTTTTTCTGAAAGCTCAATGCCAAATAAGTAAAAGGAAATGTGGCTTTGTACTGTAGTGAACAGTGTAAGAACTCAGCTAATAAGGAGTAACATACTGATGGTCCGGTGACCCCATACTCCACTTTTTGTCAATAGCAATGAATGAACAGGTGTCTGTTAAGCTGACACAATATTTTGTTGCCCACCAGTTTTTGATTTAAAGTTTTAAAAATCAAATTGAAATCACAATTCAAGGTTTTTCTGTATATTCTGCTCTGCTAATATCATCGTTATTATGCTGTCTTCCTATAGATATCGCATATCATTAGAGAAATCAGACAGTTCCAGCAGACACCATACCGAATAGAACACCAACCAAAGGTAATACTCTAACATGGCGTATTTGCGGCATTCCACATTATATATACCAATACTGTATATGAAAGCCAAACATACAAAGTCTTCTAATTCAATCCAAATAAAAATGCATTTATTAATGAAGGAACAAAACATCTACTGGTAGTGTAGAAGTAAATGTACATACACATCTCCTGCTTAGCTACATCAACAACCTAGTGTCAAAGTATCATGTAACCAGTTCTCTCTGCTGCTCTTAAAGTATAGGTGAACCCTCACCTTGTAAAACAACCCATTAAGTTTAAAATAGAATATCTTTTTTTCCTCTTTTTTCTGATAACATAACCTCTGGTCTCAGCTGCATATAAAGGGCTTGGAGGGGTGGGGGTGGAGAAATAGCAATACACTGATCTTCCCAGTGAATGGCCGTGTGGAGGGGGTGTCAGCACAAATCTGATCATTGGAGGACAGGCAGGCTGCTATCCCAGCACAGTCAGAAAACTAAGCATGCTGGAAAGGAAGTGCTCTCATGCTTAGCATGGTCAGTTTGATAAAGGAAAGCAGGGGGACTGGTAGGATCACCAGGTATTTCACAAAGACATAGAGAACAGGATACTTTTTAACACAAGTACATGGTACAACAGACACATAACAGGAATATGAAATGTTGGGGTAACATATTCTTTAAGACCTCCTACTCTCTAACTTTCTTGTCAACTCTTCCCTTGCTCACACCCAGGACTTCTCCAGGGCTTGTTCCATTCTCTGGAACCTGTACAGCTATCTCCTACTCTGGCGATCCCTGATAACTCATCTATGCAGGGAAGCCTATCCTGCTGCTGCCTAACAGCTGTACTTTTGCCTTCCCCATCAACTCTTCAACACACAGTTATTACCTTTTGTATCACTTCCTTCCCTTTAGATTGTAAGCACTCATGAGCAGGGCCCTTCGAACCCTATTGTCTTAAATTGTACTGTAAATGTACTGTCTATTTTTATTTTGTAAAGCACTGCACAAACTGTTGCCACAATATACAGTGCATCCAAAAAGTATTCACAGCACTTAACTTTTGCCACATTTTGTTACAGCCTTATTCCAAAATGAATTAAATTCATTTTTTTCCTCAACATTCTACAAACAATACCCCATAATGACAACGGGAAAGAAGTTCATTTTGAAATCATTGCAATTTATTAAAAATAAAAACACAAAAAAAACCACATGTACATACTGTAAGTATTCACAGCTTTTGCCATGAGACTCAAAATTGAGCTCCGATGCATTGCTCTTCCCACTGATCTTCCTTGAGATGTTTCCACAACTTGATTGGAGTCCACCTGTGGAAAATTCAGTTGATTGGACATGATTAGGAAAGGCATAAATCTGTCTATATAAGGTCCCACAGTTAACAGTGCATGTCAGAGCACAAACCAAGCCATGAAGTCCAAGGAATTGTCCATAGACCTCCGACACAGGATTGTATCGACACAGATCTGGGGAAGAGTACAGAAAAATTTATGCAGCATTCAAGGTCCCAATGAGCACAGTGGCCTCCATCATCCGTAAATGGAAGAAGTTTGGAGCCACCAGAAATCATCCTAGAGTGGGCAGCCCGACCAAAATGAGGGAGCGAGGGAGAAGGGCCTTTGCCAGGGAGGTAACCAAGAGCGCAAGCATTTCTGTGGAGAGAGGAGAACCTTCCAGAAGAACAACCATCTCTGCAGCACTCCACCAATCAGGCCTGTATGGTGGAGTGGCCAGATGGAAGCCACTCCTCAGTAAAAGGCATATGGCAGTCCACATGGAGTTTGCCAAAAGGCAACTCTCAGACCATGAGTAACAAAACTCTCTGGTCTGATGAAACAAATATTGAATTCTTTGGCCTGAATGCCAAGCGTCATGGCTGGAGGAAATCAGGCACCACTCACCATCTGACCAATACCATCCCTACAGCAAAGCATGGTGGTGGCAGCATCATTCTGTGGGGATGTTGTTCAGTGGCAGGAACTGGGAGACTAGTCAGGATCGAAGAAAAGATGAATTCAGCAATGTATAGAGACATCCTTGATGAAAACCTGTTCCAGAGCACTCTGGACCTTAGACTGGGGTGACGGTTCATCTTTCAACATGACAATGACCCTAAGCACACAGCCCACATAACAAAGGAGTGGCCAACTCTGTGAATGTCCTGGAGTGGCCCAGCCAGAGCCCAGATTTGAACCCGATTGAACATCTCTGGAGAGATCTGAAAATGGCTGTGCACCGACGCTCCCCATCCAACCTGATGGAGCTTGAGAGGTACTGCAAAGAAGAAAGGGAGAAATTGCACAAAAATAGGTGTGCAAAGCTTGTAGCATCATACTCAAAATGACCAAAGGTGCTTCAACAAAGTATTCAGCAAAGGCTGTGAATACTTATGTACATGTGTTTTTTTAGTTTTTTATTTTTAATAAATTGCAAAGATTTGAAAATGAACTTCATGTTGTTATTATGGGGTATTGTTTGCAGAATGTTGAGGGAAAACATTAATTTAATCAATTTTGGAATAAGGCTGTAACATAACAAAATGTGGCAAAAGTTAAGCGCTGTGAATACTTTCTGGATGCACTGTAAACCCTATATAATACTATTAAACTTGAGAAAGTAAGGTACTTTTTATGGCATATATTAGATAAGCAATAAATTAAAGTGGTTTGCTACAGGTTTGTCACCAGCATTTCAGAAAGACAGAACAAAGAGTGAGGGTGATGTACAAAGTGTAATAAATCCATAGCAAGGTCAAAGTGCTTTATACGCAGCTCACAAATAAAGAAGATTTTGTTTGACAGGCAGATGTTATCACTGGCAAGATTTATCTTTGAGTTTAATTTTCCAATAACTCACATAGACACGGCAGCAATAATTTGTGATTAAATTTATATTTGACATATTACAGCAGTTTTCAAGTATGTTAATGGTACTCAGATATATTTGTTGGTCATAAATACTTGTATATGAATTTGTAACTATACATCTATGCCTTGTAAAACAGGTCACCCAGTTCCTGTTGGACACGTCTCACATCCTGGATGAAGACACCCTCTATGGATTATCCTTAACAATTGAACCAAGGCTCCCAGCATGAAGAGTTTCAATGCGTGTTTCTTGAGACAACTCAGTGCTTTCACTTCACCAACTGAATTATGCATGCCATGCCTAGCGGAGAGCAGGGGAGTGACACCCTTTCAGTGGAAGCTGACAGTGCCGCGGGCACTTTAAAACAAAGACGCAAGAACAGGGGTCAGACAATGAAGGTAATGTCTGCGTGCATTGTGCTAGTCACACTAAGAGGATCCCATCAGCACATAAAGCTGCAATGAAGAAGCAATGTTGACCTTGCTGTGAAGAGTTGTGAAGGCAAAAGAGTACAGAAGGCTTGAAATCATCCACTGTGCTAGTCTTATAAACAGCATCCAGTAATTACAGAACGACCACAATGTCTCTATAAGGCGAGATTCGTGACTAGTCAAGTGACATTGTGTTTCTCTAGCGTATTACAGACTGCCATACAAATAACAAGGTTCATTCTCTGCATGGTGGAGTGTATTACCATAACAACATAATGAGGAGAACATGGAGTCACAGATGCTACATTCACCAGTACACTTGTTATTAGCATCGACTTCATACATTGTACCTTCTGTACATATGTGATCAGTACTGCCCCTGTTGTTTGTGATTTTTTTACTTTTATGCACTGAGCATCACAGCTCTGTTTTTAGATGCATCTACTACTGATAATGTGAATATTGGGGATGACTACATACTGCTTGACTGGCCAAGATATACTAGCATTGTGTGTCATTTCTACTGCATGCCATGATATCACACCTGAGACAGTCGCCGACCTACCTGCAAAGAGAAGGAAATAGGAAATGCTTACAATTTTAAGAACCTGTCAGAATTGAAATATGAGAGCTGCCAATACTTAGTCAGAGGTCACCTAAAGTCTGACAGTTGCTGGCCTGTCAGCTACCTCACTTCACATACCATGTCCCATCACAGTGTGCAGGCAGTTCACAGGTAACAGCTGTCAGATTTCAGGTGAATTCTGCCCCCCATAACCTGGATTAAAGTTGAACTACACCAACCAGAAAAACTGTACTTCATTCATTTTTAATATTCAAAGCAAATTCCCCCATCCTTCCATGTTTCCATGCTTTATTTTGTTGAGAAATCACTTTCACAAAGTTGACCTTTAGCATTTCTGGGCATGGTTATCTTGAGTAATGGCAGATGATTGTAGCATTTACTTCTTGTAATCAATCTGCCCTTAGCTTATGCATGCAGGCAGGAGGATGTGCTTAGCTGAGAAAACCCCTCCTGAACAGTCCTGGGATGTACGAGGCATTAAAACCAGGAAGTAACTAAAAAATGTAAAAAAAATTATTAACAAATAGATATTATAAACTTTCCTATCTATTTACTAACACTAGCAGCATAAGGATTAAAATAGTCCATGTTGATTGAAAGTGCAGTTCTGCTAAGCTAAGTAAGGAGAAAATCCAATCTATTTAATATAAAGATAAGGACTGATTCAAATTTTTTGCATAAATGCTCGGTCATAAAGAATTCTCTTTAACTCAGACCGGTGCTTTCGTAATGCATGGCAAAGCAACAGGTTCACTTAAAGGACATGTCTCGCTGCAAATGCTTGCATTAGTTAGATCAAGTCTTTTAGCATTGCATAGTTTTAATAGCAAGTTTAATATCAATCTGGTGTTTTTGGCATGCCAGTCGTTTTGCCAAAATAGGTAGGGAAACATCAAGAAATAAAAATACAGAACTTGTACAAATAAGCTATTCGTGAATTTTGTATGAAAACCCTTTGTGCAGATAGTTAAACATTTCACCAATATTAGAACAGAATTGTATATATTGCAGTTATGATAATAATAGCATTCAGCCCCATCTGGTGATTTTACTTCTGCATAGGGTCAGCCTGTACCAGGGCTGTGTGGATCATTTTATTTGAGTGATAAGCAAAAAAAGAAGGATTTTTTTAAACCAGAGCCTAAAGACTGATCTGCTAAAGGAATGTTCTGAATCAACTTTACAGCTCTCCAGATACAGTCTAAAGCCTGATTTAATGTTTGCACAAAGAGAACTTGATCCTTTAAATTGGTTGTAAGCCTCAGACATGATATGTGAACAAAGCATATTCCTCTATAGCAGTGATCTCCAAACTGTGGCCTTGGGGCCAGATACATCCCTTTGCTTGCTTTTATCTGGCTCTCGAGGCATTATTCCTCCCACTAACACCAACAGTGCGGCAGAATTCCTTCCACTGACAACAAAAATGGGGTACTATTCCTTCCACTGACACCAACAATGGGGTACTATTTCTCCCACTGACACCAGCGATGGGGCATAATTCCTTCCACTGACACCAACTATTTCTCCACCAATATTAAAGATGGGCCATTGTTTACTCCCACTGGGCACAGTCCGCCCCCCCTAAAGTCTGAAGGACAGCAAACTGGCCCTTTCTTTAGAGAGTTTGGAGACCCTGCTCTATAGTGTGTACTTGTTTCAATTAAGAGCACTATATGTCATTTCTATCTGCTGCTTCATTTCTCTGCTATCAGCATGACTCAATTCTGACAAGTTTTCCTGACACCAAGAGAAAACAAATGTGGCAGGGCAGGGAGCTCCAGCACACAGCATATGATTGACGGCCTTAGCTCTTCCTGTGAGCTGTGTGGAATGTTTCTTCCCCCCAATCAGCTTTCACAGCTCTCCTCACTGAGCCCTGCAGTGTGTAATTTCAGCCCTTTGCCCCATTTTCTGAACACTTAGACAAGCTTTAAAAATTCTGCACTTTGAACATGTGTAGTGAAGAGAAGACTGCAGATAAACATACAACTTATATAGGAGAATTTGTATCATCTCTGTGTATCACCTGAGGCCACAAGTCACTTGACTGGGTATATGTAAGAGTTTCAGATCGTCTTCTTCAGATTTGGGAGCTCTCATCTTCAGATTTGGGGCCTCCCGTTCTTTCAACCCCTCTATTAACGGATAAGTTCACCTTTCATAACATGTTACTGGTTACATATTCAGGGTGTAACATGTTACGAAATAACTGTCCCCCACTCCCTTGTTTTTACAGCTAGCGAGGTATCTTCTCCCCCCACTAGTTGTCACAGTCTTAAAAAAACTTGACCATGTGGGGCTCCCTGTCCACACAGCCGTGTCAGTCATTCACAATATATTGTGAATGGGAAAACTACAAGTTCCGACAGCCTTTGTGGCTGCTGGCTTGTAGTTCTCAGAGAACTACCATGGCACTGTGGTAGTTCATTGATTCTTCTTGTCAGAGTGAATTTGCTTGCCCATCCGAGGTACAAGCACACAGATACACTGACAGATCTGCAGGAGTCCTGCATGGCACCAGCGATCCACTGATCGCTGGTGCAATGCCTTACATGCTCCCAAAACAAAACACAGTAAATGCACATTGGTCATCGCTGTTGGAGAAAAAGGTCCTTAGTAGCCTCAAAACGTCCTTCTTTTTGTGGATGGCGAATATATGTCCTGTCTTTGATCTCTGATTATGGTGTGCTGGGGATATCTGCCTTTGCCCTTTGCTCCATAATTACCCCGTGAGAAGAAATACAGGGGAGCTGGACTTCAAGACTTTCACGTGAGGTGGAGAGCAAGTTCTTAGTCCTATGAAAGCTCCAATCAGATTGATTGGGCGATTACACGGAGCTTTTTCTATTTGTCTATGCATGTGAGTGTAGAAGCAGGGGAACCGAAGCTTGGAGGCTGACATGTAAATGAACCTATTGCTTTGCTCTGAATGGGAAAATCACTAGTTCATTTTAAGGCTTGGTTAAGAATAGTCCACCCTAAAGGTATTTATGTCATAGTTCTCTCAAGTGTATAGTCAGGAATCACAATAAAAAGGTAAATACTCTTTATGATAATTGTCCTTCCACATAAACCCATGACAACACATCATTCCCCTAACTTTTACTAATTATTATTAAAAGCATAAATTAGAGGAAATAGTGAGCATTTTAAACTTTTCCGGTGTCATTCCAGGTAGATGGGTCAATTCTCTCAGTTGTGCTGTCATAGAGATTGTATAAATGCATTTTTATTGGCTAGATTAATTTATATTGTCTTGTTTTTATTTTCTTAGTTCCTTTTATTTGTCATTTCCCAGTATATTTTCTTATTATTTGCATTATTGTTTACCAGGTACAAGCTCCCTGTAGGAAATTTCATCCGTGGTAGGAAGGTTCCAGGTGCATACTTTAATACTTTGCAACAAAATGCAAACCAATACAATGAAATTCTGTTGTTCCTTTGATGAATGTATGGAATAATACCTATTATACACTGAATACATAGCTATTGCATATTTTTTTTTACGCAAAGAGTGTGATTGCATGGTTCGTAAGGATGTAGTGACAGATACAGTGGAATTTGTTTTTGAACTGTGAAAAATTTATAGAATGTAGAAGATTCCACTTCCAACCAACAACTCAACCTGAAAAGATAATAGGAACAGGTGCCATGTACAGGCTATTGCCATAGAACACAAACTCTACCCTTGCAGTACCCCCCGCACACTCTGCAAGAATAAATCCACGTTTTATAAAGGGATGCATGGATAATTCCAAACTGTGTCTCTGGGTAAAGGTGTTCATCTTGTCAGAGGCAGGGCTGTGCTTTCTCATAATGTGCCATATCCCTGGCTCCAGCACTGTTTCAGGATGTGTTTGTGTATGTGTGTGGGGGGGATCCATCATCACTTTCACTGCAAGGCTATTGAGTTGAAACTAAAGGCATTTTTTTTTTACATTTTGGATGGATTAAGGGAGATTCTTTTGCCATCTGTGCCCCATAAGGGAAATATCCATTCACTTCCTGTCCCATATCTAAAACAGGAAGCAAGCATAGTAAGGGAATCCCAGCATGTCTCCAGGTCACCAGAACTAGTGTTCCCATTGGAATATTCCCTTCTGTTACTGTTCTAGCATCAACCCAAGATTTGGGATTTTTCTTTTAATTTTTCTTACGATGATAACTGTAATCAGGACAAATATGGTGAATCCTCATAATGGGGGCACAGACAGCAATAAAAACTGACAGGTGTTCTAATCCATCTTCACTCTATCCAAACCTAAAACAAAAAAATGTTTTGCCTTTAGTTATACTTTTAAATCTGCATTGTACAGGAGGAGGCAAGCATGCGACCATGACCCATAGTTTCTTAGAGAGGATGTTGTAGGGAACAGGTGAATTCATTGAGGAAGCCTGCCAGAGTCAGGAGAAAAGGTAAATATTACACCTTATTACTGCGCACAGGACTAAACAAGTAGTTAACCCATATAGTGGGGAGGGGCACTGAAAGGGTAGATTTTTCTCATTCACGGAGTTCAGCTTTAAGACCAAAGCAAACCTGAAATGTTTAATATTTGCCTAAGCCAGTGCTGTCAGCACATAGGAAGCACCTCTAGGTGCCTGCACGATAGGCACTTTAAGTGTCCAGAAATTCAGGGGTACACTAATATTCCCATATTTCCTGGGTCAACGAGTTGAGAGCCTAAGCCTGCCCCCTACCACTTTTTCAGCTTTGCTTTTGGCCCACTACTGTAGTGAGTGGCTTAAACTGGCCATTAAGGCCTCTTGCCTACTGCAGTTTGAAAAAGCTCAATACAGTTTTTTTTTTACTGATTTAAAATGCAACCCATTGTTTAAAAGGTGCCTGTACACACAAGAGCATAAGCAAGCGCTGAGTATTCTTGAGTGACAAAAAAAAAATTACGTTCCGGTCAGTATTTTGCGCTGGTGCACGCAAATACACGCATAGTAGCACAAATGTTAATGGATTGTGCCTAGGCATGTTGTATGCGCAAATACTTGTAAAGCTAAATTCTGAAATTACCCCCACAAATGCTCAAACATCAGTATCGTGTGCAAGAGGCCTAAGGCATAGGAAGCAGAGACAAGCTCTCACACCTATCATCTCAGGAAGTTGATAAAGGTATTCTGAAGACTTGGGGTGCTTGCAAAACACCATGTATTAAAGTGGACCTGTATGCAGTAAGCCAATATTTACAACTTTATAAAATATCTAGAAATATATAAGCAGTATCCCAGAAAATTTACATTTTATCTTGAATTCCTTAAAAAAAAATAGCAGCATGTGTCAAGGCATTCCTGCACCTTGAGCCTTATAGCTGTGTATCTGCAGTGTGATATCATGTAAGACACTGCTTCCACTGACTGCTAGCTGCACCAGATGTGGGGATGTTACTACTGTATTGCCTAGTGTTCTCCTTGCTGAAGAAAAGCTGTGCCAGAGGATCTACAGTGAGAGGATCTACTTTCTGCTTTACATGGTTCCACAATTGAATTGGTCTGTGCTTTCTGAACCTCTCCTACTGCTTTTTGAATATTCCCTCTTGAGTCATCAGATCACCAGTAATTGGAGGGGCAGCTCTGTTATAAGAAAGCCAAGTCCTGCCTCTGACAAGATGGACACCTTTACCCAAAGACACAGTTTGGAACAATACATGGTAAATCAGTAATGGGGGAAAACATCAGCCTACAGGAAATAATGACAAAAGCTGGGTATACACATGTCAAAATCTGGCTGATTAAGCAGGAACCAGGCAAATTTTGGTATAGATGTGCCCCTGTCTGTTCAACAGAAGTCGGTCATCAGACCAGCTTCTGTCGAATGACCCTGCTGGAAAACCAACATTCAATTCAATTAGGGCTTGCAGCCAATAGCTGCAGCACTGATCAGTGTATTCTGATGGGGAGGGGAGATCCGTGCATTCACATTGCATCAACCTGCTGATTGAACAAAAAAAAAACTGCTTGTATACCCAGCTTAAGCCTTAGTCCTCTGCTTGCCTATTTTGGGTACAGCTTCCACAGTACAGAACCTCTCTGAATGGAAATTGGACCTAAGAAAGCAACCAGAGGTACCTGATACGTGCTGACAATACATTATGTAAATGTTATACACATCTAGTTCACTTTCAGTACAGTCTTTTCAGCTGAAAATGGCACTTTCCCCCTGTAGTGCCCCTCACTTCAGGTGCGACTTGCCATGAGATTTGCCATGCCATGCAAGTTTCAAATCACATGGCAAGTCACACCCTATTGTCCGCAATGAAAGCGGTCATATCAGTGTAATTCCGACTTGGTTGTATGCACTACTTCAGGTGCGACTTGCAGAAACATTTGTGTCTTGAAAGCTGCAATGTCTTGCAAGTCTCACCTCAAGTCAGAATGACATCCGACTTTGAAATTGCGCAACTTCACTGGAAGATTTGGATTGGTGTGACCGGGGACTCACACAGTTTTAGGCCCACCATGTAAACAAGTATAGTAGCACTGGTATTGTTTGATGAACATATTTTTATGAACTACCATACTTGGTAAACAAAACATTTTACTTATGCACACACCCCACCTGCAGACCCCACACCGAATTTGAAGATTCATTGGTGTAAAATGGAAATGCAGCATCTCTATGAGGACATCAATTACTCTTCTATAAATCCATACACGCATATTTACAGGAACCACATATCAAGATGCCATTGTTATGTTCACGTGTTATTTATTATTCTTTATAAACATAATTTCATTTTCTTTCTGCTTGCCAAGGAACGGTTTATTTTGAGTTTAACCCTCTGGCACCTGTAAATGTGTTGTATATACAATAAAACTGCAGAGCCAGGAAGCATGTCTGCTGCAAACTGCATGTGTCTTCATTGTGTGATCTGTGTTGAATTTTATTTAAAGTGGATGTAAACCTATGAACCAAAAAAATGAACAAAGCATATCCTTCTATGGTTTGTATTAGCCTCAATCCAAAGCACAGAGTGCCATTTCTCTCTGCTGTCTCCTTCCTCTGCTATATGAGTCAAATCCTCAGGAGGGCAAGTGGTTAAAGGCGGTAATAGAGCATTTTATTAAAATGAAGCTAATATATATGTACTGTATATACCCATTGGTCTATAGACGATAGTACATAAGACCTAGGGGTTAGCACATACTGTATAATCATTGCTAGACTACACTGACATCAGTATGAATTAAATGGATAAAAACTGGGGACATTTAAAGAAGAACTCTGGGATAGGCAAAAACAAAATCACCCATTACTACACCCTCACTACACAAAACATTAAACCGTTAAAAATAATTTGAAAATCTTTTTCAAGAAAGTCTAATTGAATTTTCATGACCTCATCTCTGTAATTCAAAAGATAACAGCATCTTCTCTGCCAAGGAGGAGGTGTAACAGCCGGGATTCCATCATATCCTCTCCTCTCTCTCTGCAGTAAGGACCAGTTCACACTTCATGCATTTCTTTGTGCTTTTTTCTGCCTCCAAAATGCACAGAAAGTAGGTTATATGATTGTCAATGTCATAGTTCACATCAGTGCTTACAGTTCCAGTGCGTTCCAGTTGCAGAAAAAAGTAGAACAAACTGCATTTTTCATGCACAGATCTGTACTGGAATGCGGTAAAACGCATCAAAAACGCACCGGAACACACCAAAAACGCACTGGAACGCATATGTCCCTATTTAAATTGAACTGGAAAAAATGAACCAGGAAGCATAAAAAAAGCACCGGAACACATAAAAAATGCACCAGAACGTGCCAAAAACGCATCAAAAACATACATGCAGAAACGCATCCAGAATGAATCTGGACCGTGTTTCTATGGTGTGAACCGGCCCTAAAAGGAAACTACAGTCAACCACAGGTAGTCTGAATGTGTCTGAGAGTCTCCGTCCACCCACCACCAAGTGGGGCTGAATGACATCACTGCTTCCTGGAGAAAGAACTACAGAAGGGATGTGCCAATACCAGTGGCTGGGGGAATAGAAGGCATAGCAGCCACCAGTCTTACAAACACAAAACCAAAGAGAATGAATGGTTTGTTTCGAAAATTAATTCAGAGCAACTACTGAGTGGTCCAGAAGATAATTGACATATTCAGTGAAGGTAGGAAATCAGCAACAAGGGCATGCAAAGAAGTTTTTGCCCAGAATTCTGCTTTAAAACAAATGTGAACACAAATGGCATTTAGATCATTGGTGTTAAGCCGGCCATAGACGGTTCGAATCTTGGCCGGTTCAGCAGGAACCAGCTAAGATTATTATTTATTTCAGGTACTTATATAGCGCCGTCAATTTACGCAGCACTTTACATATATATTGTACATTCACATCAGTCCCTAACCCTCAAGGGGCGTGCAATCTAAGGTCCCTAACTCACATTCATACATACACATGCTAGGGCCAATTTAGACAGGATCCGCTTAACCTGCCAGCATGCTTCAAACCATGTATGGTCCATGCTGAATGTACCCAAGTTGATCAATAATACACGTGATTATTGCTAATGGCGGTTATAGCCACTAGCAATAATCACTGTGTTCTCCAAGCGGGGAAGGCTTCCCCTGCCAGAAGAACACAATAGCTCTATAGGAGGGATACCACTGTCAACACTGACTGTGTCCCGTGGTTGCAGGAAAGAAATTTGCTCCATCTATGGCCAGCCTTAAGCAGTCTGCAGTAAAATGGTACTCTGTTCCCAACCCTGAAATGAAATTGCTAGTTGCCTGGCCATCATGGTTATTCATTGCCAGTAAATGTGCTGCATTTGCGCTCAGAATTTCCAACTTACATACTTGTTTCCACTCAGTGAAGCTGGAGGATGAACACAGCAGACTAACTTTTTCAGATGTGGTCAGGAATGACAGCACAATTTTACAAATATTCTATATTTTTTACAATAATGCCGAGTTTTAGTTCTTATAGAAACAGTCTAATAATAAGCTGTTCACCTTCACTGTGACAAGTCCCTTGTGCTTCTGTTTTCTACTTCAGTAGTAATATTTCATTGTCCAATGACCCCCACCACCATAATCTTCCAGTGCAGAGGGGGTTAATAGAAGTGAGGAGCTGTCACAGGTTGTAATCAAGACAGCCCAACTATCTCTGCCTGAATGAAACAGGATCTATGAATGGAGGACAGGTGGATGAGTGATAGGTCCGCCTTTTCATTCATAGATCATGCTTTATTCATAGAAGCTACAGGAATGGCATCTATGAAGAGGATACACACCATTACAGGTAACTAATGTGCTGTATCCCTATAAAGAAAATACTAAACATCAGAATTAGGCCTCATACACAAATTTGTAAACCTAACATTTTACATTCCTGATATAGTGCATTCAGAAAGTATTCAGACCCCCTTCACTTTTTTCATTGTTATGTTGCAGCCTTAAGGTGGGAATACACAATTAGAAAATCGACCGACTGGTCATCCAACAACCGAGAGGCGTTCGTTCGTTCGTCGAAATCGTGGCCCACATTAACCAATCTAAAAAAATCGTTTGTCGGGCAATATGTAGTGTTGACGTCTTCCGTACAAGTGGAAGTGATGCAGTGTGCATGTGACCTTGTAGCCACGCCCTTCCAGCCAGAATGAGCGATATACACAACAATTAACAGCAATGAGTATAATATTGTTTATTACATTACCTATATACATAAATAGTGATACATAAAATATAATCTGCAGAATTCTGCTTTCATTATCTCATTAGGCCAATCTAATTTCAACATTTGGATTTTTCGTTCGTGTTTACGAAGATTCCTTGGACATAAACATCTGGGTCATCTTCTGTTTCCGCTCATGTGTGATAGCAGTTGATAATTTTTTTGTACGACCATCATACCACCGCATAGGAAATCAGTCGTTTGTATGCGAAACAACAACATTTTTCACTGTTGTTCAACTGAATTTTTTTGTTCACAATATCGTTCTGTTAAAACATCCTGCTCATCAGTGAAGAAAAAATCGTTCGATCAGTAGTTCCATGAAATTTTTCGTACGATTTTCTTATCGTGTATATGGGGCATAAGGACTGCTACCTCATCCCTTTAAGCCCGAACACATATGAATTACATGGGATCTGAGACTAACTTATTGCAGATAAGGAACTAAGTGAGCTTAATTACCACCTTAATCAGCAGCCACAGAACCTGTGTAATCAACATGTGTTTGGGTTTAAAGGGATAAGGTGGTAACCAGGGGCGGACTGACAACTCATGGGGCCCCCGGGCAATAGGGGATCATGGGGCCCCTGTGTCCTTGCCCAAACTCAAAAAAGTCTATGAAAAAGGTACCAGGGGCATCTCATGGGGCCCCCTACTGACCCCGGGCCCTCGGCAGTGCCCGAGTTTCCAAATGGTCAGTCCGCCCCTGGTGGCAACCCTATGCAGCCTGATACTACAGCTGTTTAAATTATTTTTTTCTTCTCCTTAGGCCCCTTTCAGACAGGATGGATCTGTCAGCGTGATCCACCTGCTCAGCAAGGAATCTCTCTGCTGATCCCCGCTGAGCAGGCGAATGACAGGTTTCTGTCCCTGCTGCTGAGCGGACACAGACACTGCCTGCTAATTTCAATGGGACGGTCGAATGGAAATGGACCGCTTGTCTGTTTCCACTTGATTGTCATCTGATCTGCTATACGGATGGGAACGGATCCCCATCCATCTGTTTTTGGCTGCCAGCAGGGTTTCGAATGTCGGCAAGTGTTAGCTGACTATTGTCCACTGTCACCCGCCGGTCCATAGAAGTCTATGGATGGACCAAATGGGTTAACCTGAAAAATGGACAGGGGGACCCCATCGGTCCGCTCATGTGAAAGGGGCCTTAATCTACATTCAGTACCCCATAATGACAAAGTGAAAACAGAATTTTAGAAATGTCTGCAAATTCATGAAAAAGGAAATACTGATCACATTTGCATAAGTATTCAGACCCTTTGCAACAACACTTTAAATGTTTCTCTTGATCGTTGCTGAGATGTTTCTGCACCTTGATTGGAGTCCACCTGTAGTAAATTAAAGCGGAGGTCTGGGCTCCCCCCACAAAATTAAAAGTCAGCAGCTACAAATACTGTACCTGCTGACTTTTCATATAAGGATACTTACCTGTTCAGGGATGTAGCAATGTCCTCACCCGAGCCGCTTCTTCGGGTGCAGGTGCCGGAGCAGGAATCTTCAGTTAATGGAAACCAGAAGTGAATCCGGCTTCATAGCCGGTCTTCTACTGCACATGCGTGAAGAGCACTGCACTCTTGAATGGTCTTGCAGGTTACGGGGGAAGGAGGGGGGAGCGAACTTCAGGCTCAGATCGCCACGGCGCATCTGACCGGAAGTGGGAACGGGTAAATGTCAAAACTAGGTACCGGCTCCCTCCAAAAAGTGCCAAATGTGGACAGGGAGAGGAGGCAAACTTGTGGAACTTCCCCTTTTGGGTGAAGTTCCGCTTTAAGGGCTCATGTACACTGCAGCTGATATACTGACGTTCAGGAGCTTTTCTGTGTTTTTTTCAGCAGCTCCTGAACTCTGTTTTCCTTCGTGTCCATGTACACATCGTTACATCGTCATTTACAGTAATTTTTTTGAATGCACCAAACTTGCGTTCAAGAGTAGATTTTATCAGCGCTTCAAACGCAAAACGCTTGTAAACGTGGTTAATCGCGTTTACATTTAGAAGCGTTTAACTGTGCAAATCCAGATGCTGTCCAGAACCTTTTTTCATCATCAGAAATGCATGCAAAGTGTTTTCCATGTACTCAAACGGACCCAGTACCCCAGCGCAGTCAGTTCCAGGTTTCACGTGAAGGAAAAAATGGTATAACGCACTGCATTATGCTCATGATGGGATCCATAGTGAATACAACCAGAAAACATAGGTAATCTCAACACATACTGCTGTCTCTGCTTCTGCTCTCTCAAAATGTCTGAAATAGTTAATTTTTTACTGTTTTCAGTGCATTCTGTGCATTTGAGGTCTCCTGTTACCTTTAAAAAACGCTTCTAAACGCAAACGCTCATAGACGTGGTATACAAATGCAGCTAAGCAGACGTTTTTTAACCTCCATTTTCCAGCAATTTCCATCGTTCAGAAGTGTTTTCCAAGCGTCCCGTGTACATGGAGCCTAACGTGGAACTTCACCATCTCAGTCAACATTGACTATTTTTAAACCTTATGGTGCTAGCATTAGTAAATAGATAGGAAAGTATATAATATTTACTTGTCTTAACATTTTTTTTACATTTCTTCAGTTACTTCCTGGTTTCCATGCCTAGGCAAATGATGTCATACATCCCAGAACTCTTCAAGGGGGGGAGGAGGGGTTTTCTTAGCTAAGCACACCCTCCTGTCTTCATGCCTGAGCTAACGGGAGATGATTTCCAGGAAGTAAATGTTACATGAATCATCTGCCCTTACTCTAGATGGCCACAGCCAGAAATGCTAGGGGTGGTTTCTCAGCAAAATAAAGCATGGAGACATGGATGGATGGGGGAGTTTGCTTTGAATGTTAAAAAAGAATGAAATAGTGTTTTTGGCTTGTGTGTAGTTCTACTTTAATCTGATTGGACATGATTTGGAAAGGCACACACCTCTCTATAAAAGGCCTCAATGCAAACTCCAATGTGTTTTGCATGGCAGGAGAGGCTTCTGCCATACAGTGCAGATCAGTGGAGGGTGGCAGTGATGGTTGTCCTTCTGGAACTTTGTCCCATCTCCACACAGGATCTCCGGAGCTCAGTCAGGAATATTGCTGGAAAGGTTGATCATATTGTTTGAGATATCAATTTAGTGCCCAAGAAATTAAAAGTATAATTAAAGACAAAACTATTTTTCCCCTTACGTCTTTCAGGCCAGCACCTTGAGAGACCTCGGCTCCTCCCCATCTGAGGAAACACCTCCACCCTAAAATAAAAGACCTCCACTCCCCTCCGACCTCAGTTCAGGTGTTTCCTCCGGTGGGGAGACACGAGGAAGCACAAGGTGCTGTCACCTAGACGGCAGGGGAGCCGAGGGCCGGATAGCCGGCTGAGTGGCTCGACGCAGCCGGGAGTGAAGGCCGGAGGGTCCAGCTGCACATCCTCCCTGGGCGGGCTGTGTGGCAGTGGGCGTGCACCCCGGGTGACGGGGCCAAGCACGTACTTGCGCTTCGCCCCCGACCCCCTCCGGCGAGTTGGGGCGTCGGGGTGGCTGTGGTATGATCTGGGGAGGATCTGGGTGATGTCTCGCTCCTTCCCATGCTGGTGTTGGTTGTTGCTGGGCCGGACGCCGGGAGACGGTGAGTTCCGGCAGAAGGGGCGGGGCTTCACCCCGGGCCGCGACTTCCGCTTCCGGTCGCGGCCCTCAACCACAGCAGCGCAAAATTCAAAAGGCGGTGCATAGTAGCCTGAGGGACAGGCCTGCACCAAGCGACCACCCTCCTGGAGCGCGATGTCGGAGGCACCGGGACCAGGAGACGCCAGCACCAGCCAGATACAGGTAAGGTGCCTCAGTGGAGGCCTCCCCTATCTGTCGCCCCCTAGCTCCAGGGGCTTTCTCGGAAGGGTAGGGCAGGGGGTCTGCGGTGGGTGCAGGTCCTTAGGCTCTGCCGGGGAAGAGAGATGGGTGGATAGTATAGTGACTTCCCTCCTGCCCCTTCTTTATGTTTTTCAGGGCAAGGCTTGGGCTAAAACCAAACACCAGGAGCCCAAACGGAGATGCCCATAATGCAAGGAGGTGTTGAGAGAATCCTGGAGGAAGGTGCTGTGTGGCCCATGCATAGAGGGGTTAGTGAGGGAGGACAGGCCTGAACAGGGGGACTTAGCTAGGTCAGTAAAGGAGTTGACTAGCACGGTTGACTCCTTTAAATCACTCATGGAGCGGTTTGCGCTTCCCCAGCCTACACATTCCTCCCCCCCCGGCGGCCTTGAGTCGAAGCAAGGAACCTCTCTTGGCTAGGGAGGAGGAGGAACCATTAGGGGATTCCCGGTCAGAGGAGAAATCCACAGGGGAGGGTCCCTCGGAGGAAGGCAGGGGTCCCTCCCGGTATAAATTGACCCTAGAGGAGGTGGATGAGCTCCTGGGGGCAATTTATGAGACCCTGGACATAAAGGAGGAGGTTAAGACCCTATCTCTCCATGACCAGATGTATCAGGGGTTGGAGGAGCATAGATACAGAATATTCCCTGTGTATGACGTCTTAATCGAGACTATTAAGAAGGAATGGCAGGACCCAGAGAGGAAGCCTTTCTTCTCTAAAACGTTAAAAAGACGGTTTCCGTTTAGTGAGGACCCCGCGGCGGTGTGGAACAAGAACCCCAAGCTAGACGCGGCCTTTTCCCAAACAACTAGGAGGACAGACCTGGCTTTTGAGGACATGGGGGTTCTACCAGATTTGCTGGATAGGAGGGCGGAATCCCTCCTTAAAAAAGCCTGGGACTCAACCCTGTACAATCTGAAACCGGCCATGGCCTCGACGGTGGTAGCCAGAAACCTGGAGTACTGGCTTACTCAGTCGCAGGCCCATATAGTGGCGGACTCCCCCAAGGAAAGGATCCTGGCCTCTTTTGAGACCCTTCTACAGGGGGTAGAATATATTGCGGATGCTTCTGCTGAGTCGGTGAGGTTGGGGGCTAGGTCAGCGGCTCTCACCAATTCGGCTAGGAGGGCACTATGGTTAAAAACGTGGCAAGGGGACATCACTTCCAAGGTCAGACTGTGCCGTATCCCTCTCACAGGAGATTGTCTGTTCGGCCCAGGGTTGGAGGAATTGCTGGACTGGACGGCGGACAAGAAAAAATCTTTTCCCCTCAAGAGGAAGTTGCCGGAGGGAGGGACACGTAGGGCCTGTCCATTAAAGAGACTGAGCCTGAGACCGGTGGGCCAGGGTAGGCCTACAGGACAGAGAGGTCGGGGCAGGGGAGGGGCGATTTTTCGCCCTCCTGAGCAGCCCCAGAAACCGCACTGACTCGGTGCCTCCTGTGGGAGGAAGATTGGCGGCCTTCCTCCCGCAGTGGGAAGCGGTGGTTGCCAGCCCCTTCATTCTGGATATTATCAGAAGGGGTTATCGGGTGGAGTTCGTAAGGACACCGCCCGAGAGATATATGGTGACGACGCATCCGAGAAACTCGGCGATGGCCGCTGCCCTGATCAATGCCTTAGAGGATCTAGAAGACCGAAGGGTCATAGTCAGGGTCCCAGAAAGGGAACAAAGGAAGGGGGTGTACTCCCATGTATTTCTGGTTCAAAAGCCGTCTGGAGCATTCCGGCTGATTTTGAACCCTAAAGCCCCTCAACAGGTCTGTGCGTTACCGGAGGTTCCATATGGAGTCTATGTTTATGGTCAGGTCCCTGATCCCGCCAGGGTCTTTTATGGCATCCATAGACCTGCAGGACGCATACCTGCACGTGCCCATTGCGGAAACTCAGCAGTTCCTCAGGTTGGCAGGTGAGGGAGAGGGAGGAGTGCAACACTGGCAGTTCAGGGCTCTTCCATTCGGACTGTCCTCCTCTCCGAGAATTTTTACCAAGGTTCTGACAGAGGCACTGGTTCCTATTTGTTTGAAGGGAATTCCAGTGATAGCCTATCTGGACGACTTGCTGCTCTTCGCAGATTCAGAGGCTCACCTTCTGCGGAATCTGGGTATAGTGCAGGGCCATCTAGAAAACCTTGGGTGGATGGTAAATCTAGAGAAATCTTGTCTGGTGCCTTCTCAGAGGATGGTTTATCTGGGTTACACTCTGGATTCGGTGGGTCAGAGGGTCAGCCTGACTTTGGAGAAGGTGTCCAAATTAGAGGCAGGGATCAGACTGGTGCAGGGAAACAGGCCAATAGCGATAAGGCAGGCCATGTCAGTGCTGGGTCTACTGACGGCTTCCATCCCGGCAGTGCAATGGGCAGGTCTACATATGCGCCCCTTCCAGTTATGGGTCCTGAGAGTTTGGGACGGGAGTGCTCACTCCTTAGAGGACCGAGTCCTGGTTCCCCCCAGTGTAAAGAGGTCGCTGTGGTGGTGGAGAAGGTCGTCCAGTGTAACCCAGGGGTTATTATGGTGCTTCCCAGTGTCCAGGGAGGTCACGACGGATGCCAGCTCCAAAGGATGGGGCGTCCACCTGGGAGGATTAGTGGCTCAGGGGGAATGGTCCTGGTAGCAGAGGAACAGGTCCTCGAACTGGAGGGAGCTGAGGGCAGTGGCAGAGGCTCTTCAGGCCTTCCAGATGAGAATCACGGGCCACAATGTGCGAGTCCTATCGGACAATGCCACGACAGTGGCGTATGTAAACAGGCAAGGGGGGACAAGGAGCAGGGCCCTTGGAGCCGTAGCAGCAACGCTCTTGTCCTGGGCAGAGGTGACCTTGGCATCCCTGCCTGCAGTACATTTGAGAGGAGAGCTAAACCGGAAAGCGGATTTTCTGAGCAGAACACGGCTCAGGGAATCAGAATGGGCCCTGAACCCCGAGGTGTTTCAGGAAATTGTGCTGAGGTGGGGATCCCCGGACGTGGACCTTTTTGCCTCGGGAAGGAACAACAAGGTCCCAGCCTTCTTTTCCCTGTCCCGCTGGGACGGATCAAGGGCGGTGGACGCGCTGAGTCAAAAGTGGAACTACCGACTGTGTTACGCCTTCCCCCTGGTTCCCTTGCTTCCCCTAGTTTTGAGGAAATTCAGAACAGAGGGGACCTCATTAATTCTGATAGCTCCCTTCTGGCCACGGAGGGCTTGGTTCGCGACACTGAGGAGTTTAGCCTCCCATCCACCCTGGGAGCTGCCACCAAGGGAGGATTTGTTGTCACAGGGACCGGTCCTTTGCCCCAACGTGAGGAAGTTGAGGTTAACCGTTTGGTTTCTGAGCGGCAGCTCCTCTTAGGGAAGGGTTTTTCGCCCAGGTTAGTGTCCACGTTACTGGCCAGTAGGAAAGAGGAGACCCAGGCCATTTACAGTAGGGTCTGGGGTCGCTTTGCAGCTTGGTGTGATCAGATGTCGCTGGCGACCCACAGTTTAGTGTCTGTGTTAGAATTTCTGCAGGCAGGGGCTGACAAGGGGTTATCAGCACGCTCAAGGGACAGATCTCTGCTCTCAGCGTGTTCCTGGAGACACCCCTGGCCAGGGAGGCGCTGGTAGCTAGATTCTTTAAAGCTCTAGTGAGACAGAGGCCTCCAAGGGCCAGACCATTTCCGATGTGGGATTTGGCCAAGGTACTTGGTGTGATGACGAGGACGCCATTCGAGCCCCTGGAGTCCTGCTCGATTGGCGAACTCACCGTCAAGACTGGCTTCTTGGTAGCGGTCACCACAGCAAGGAGGGTGTGTGAGCTGGAAGCATTATCAATCAGGTCGCCCTATCTCCGTGTTTTTCCGGATAGGGTAGTTTTCAGGACGGACCCATCCTTCATCCCGAAGGTGGCACAGAGATTCCAGAGGGAACAGGACATAGTCCTTCCCTCGTTTTTTCCTGACCTGGTTGGGGGTGATCAGGAAAATTTTCATTTATTAGATGTCAGAAGGTGCGTACTCCAATATCTAGAAAGGACTAGGGAGTTTAGGAGCACCGAATCCTTTTTTGTTTTTTTCAAGGGAACTAGAAAAGGAAAAAAGGCGTCCAGAAGGACGCTGGCAGGTTGGCAATTACTGGAGCATACCAGGCGGAAGGCCTGGAGGTTCTGGAAGGTATCAGGGCGCATTCCACCCGAGCGGTGGCAGCTACTCAGGCTGAATTTGCAGGGACGTCCCCGGGGCAGATCTGCAGAGCGGCAACATGGTCCAGTTATGACACGTTTGCCAAACATTACAGGTTGGACCTGGTCTCGGTGCAGGAGCAGGCCTTTGGTCGTAAGGTCTTGCAAGCAGTTAGCCCGCCCGAGGGGTGAGTACTCGCTTATCCTCTCAAGGTGCTGGCCTGAAAGACGTAAGGGGAAAAATCAAGTTACTTACGGTAACGTCTTTTCCGGGAGTCTTTCAGGCCAGCACCGGTTTCCCACCCAGTGTTGATATGGATTATGTGAGCATGGTTTGTTATGATTACGTTGTCTCACGTTGTGTCTCCCCAGGTGACCGGAGGATGTTTGGAGAACTGAGGTCGGAGGGGAGTGGAGGTCTTTTATTTTAGGGTGGAGGTGTTTCCTCAGATGGGGAGGAGCCAAGGTCTCTCAAGGTGCTGGCCTGAAAGACTCCCGGAAAAGACATTACGGTAAGTAACTTGATTTTTTTTTACTTTTGGAGTGGAGATGGATTAGAACATCTATTTTTCTATTGCTATCAGTGTCCTTGTTACCCTAGGTTCACACCAAGTGTATTCCGCAACGTTTTGCAGAAACGCAGCAGAGTCCATTTAACATGATTTCCTATGGGACAGGTTTACATCTCTCCGTTTTCACTCGGTACGTTTTTTGGAAAGGGCCAGGGACTTTTATGAATTCAAAAAGTTGCGTTTTTGGCTCTATAGACTTCAATGGAAACGCTGCAAAAAAGTATGTAGTGCATTTTTGCCGCATATTTTATGCATTTTAAATCTGCCTAGCAACAAGAAAAAAAATTTAAAAACCGCAAAATGCATCAAAAAACGCATCACAAATGCAGGTTCAAAAATGTAAAACGCAATGCAGAAACGGTTCAAACGCAACCTGCACAGGTGTGAACCTAGCCTTAGGGAGAGTCACCCTCTCCATTTGTCCTGTTTACTGTTGTCATAAAAAATGAAAGTAAAAGAAAATCCCACATTTTCAGTTGTCATCAGAACAGTAATAGAGGGAAAATCTTCCAATAGGGACAGTAGTCTGGGGACAACCAGGGATTCCCTCATTTGGGTGGAATTTCCTCACTTCCTGTTTTGGTTATGGACAGGAAGTGAAGGAAAATCTCCTCAGTGGGACACAGATTGCAAAAAAAAGCTGACAGCGGTTATAACCCTCCATTACTCTATTCAACATAGAAAGGCAAAGTTTTGCCTTTAGTTACACTTTAAAGGTACACTGAATTTCTGGCAGAATCAACTGTTATCTCTTCATGCTTGCAGCAAAAGTTCTTAGCCGAAGAAAATAAAGCTAATAGCCATCACAGCTAAGGAATGATCAGCTGAAATGTATGACATGTTCGATCAGGGATTTAGAATAGACATCCTATAACACTTTGAACGCCAACTGCCCACAGCAAAGATGGCGGCCGAGGCAGCCTTTTACAATGTGTTCTGAGCGCCGTCCATCCGGCCGTGCAGGGACGTGTTTCCGGTTTAGTCCTGTACAGCGGACAGTGTGGAGTAGAGATGACTCGGTGGGCTCGTCCCGGACATGTGAACGCTCCAAGCCGGAACCGCAAGGTGTGTGCGGCCACCCCATGGGAACAGCTGGGGAAGGCCGGCCAGGAAAGGTCTGCTCAGCCGCCCAGGAAGAAGAAAAAGAAGGAAGGCGGGTATGTCAATCAGGATGTGAATGGCTTCAATGCTGTGTTCAAGGAGCAGCGCCGGGATGGCCGGAGACTGAAGAGACAGACCAACAAGAAGAACAAGATGGTGAGTAGAGCGGCCTGGGGGTGTGGGAACCGATGCTGCCCCCTTGTGCAGGATGATCGCCTCTGTCTGATATGTGCTATCTGTGGCTCAGTCTGCTCACGTTGTACGTGATATCAGCTCAGACCAGGGCTGTACAGTGGAGCCCTGGCAGCCCCTCCATCGCCTGCATGCCCTCTGAGCTCAATGTTGACGGTTTTATATTCTTTTAAGGTGACCATACATTGTACAATCTAATTGTTCAGTCTTCTTTAGATTTACCATCAACTACTAGTGCAGGAGCCACCTGATGTGATACACATTGAATGAATTGCTCAGATATACAGGGGTTGGACAAGTGTGAAAGTGACCACATGTTTCACTTTGAAAGCGGAAATGATGTAACATTCTTGGCTTCTGCTGTGTGATGAGACACCTAGCTAACAGGAGGTAAGCCTCACTTGTGTCATGCACTGCTAGTAATACGGAGTCATGTCAGAGCTTACTGGGCTTCAAAGAGGGCAGATTGTTGGTGCCGCTTGGCTGGTGCCTCTGTGACTGAAGTTGCCAATCTATTTGCTGTGTCACGAGGTACAGTATCAAAGGTTATGACACCATATACAGTGTCCGGGAAAATGTCATCTGACGAGCATAAGCGCGGTCAACTGGCCAAAAGAGACAAAAGGACATTGCACAGGATTGTAACCCGGAATAAGAAACCAGCTGCAAAAGTGACTGCAGAGATCAGCCTTCCAAAACCCGTGTCCACAAAAACTGTGCAGAGGGAACTCCACAAGCAAAATGTTCATGAGCGAGCTGCAATTGCCAAACTACTAGTGACCAATATTAACCACTTGCCTGCCCGGCACTTCTACCCCCTTCCTGCCCAGGGCAATTTTCAGCTTTCAGTGCTATCGTACTTTAACAATTGCGCAGTCATGCAACACTGCACCCACCCTCTAACAATTGCCGGTTATCGGCAGTACTTTCCTCACATTGTGACAGCGTGAGGAAAGTGCAGCCGATAACCGGCAACTGCATTTACCAGTGATCTGCTGTGTCAATGGACACGGCTGATCACATGGTAAAAGGCCGCTGTGATTGGCCTTTTACCACATCACGTGATCAGTTGTGTTTGTAGGAAACAGCGATCACGGAGATCGCCGGGTGCACGTGGGAGGGCGTGTTCTGGGAGGACGTCATATGATGTCCTCCCAGAACTGGCCGGCTGCAGTGAAGCCGTCATTCGGCTATCTGCGGTCGGCAAGTGGTTACTGTTCAGAAGAGGAGAGAGTGCAACACCCATAAATCCTGGACTATCCATCAATGGAAAACTGTAATATGGTCCGATGAATCGAACTTCACACTGTTCATGTGGTGAACACGGTCCCAAGCTTACCATCAGGACTGTCTTGTTCCAGTGGTAAAGCATGGTGGTGATGCAATTATGGTTTGGGCAGCCATATCTTGCTATTCTGCACGCCCCATCATCCCCTTGAAAGGTAGAGTCCCTGCCAGCAAACTTTGGCTGACCATGTGCACCCCACGGTGCAGATATTGTTTCCTGAAGACAGTGCCATGTACGATAATGCTTCCATTTACACTGCTGGCGTTGTCATATCGTGGTTTGAGGAATATGCAGACAAGATCTCACACATTCCACAGGCGCCACTGTTGCCAGATCTCAGTATCATAGAGCTATGATGATCAGTTTTTAAGAACAAGGTTCAGGCTCATTTTCCACCTTTTGGCATCTCTGGGAGAACTGGAATGATTTTTGCATGGTGTCAGATTCCATTATCCCCCATCAAAGACTATTTGTCATTTCCCAGAAGAATTCAAGCTGTTTTGGATGCCAATAGCAGTCCAAATTTGTTCTTTTAACCGGTGTTTCCATAATTTTGTCTCTACCTTGCAGGGTGAGGATGGGGCATGCAGAATGCCAAGATATGACAAACTGTTTACTGTTGGCACAAGAGAGTCCTCATCATAAGCCTGGGACAGTGTCCACCACATGCAAACATATCCAGTGGTTGGGAACAGTGTGAAGCTCAGTTCCCCTTTCATTGATTGATAGGTCATGATTTATGGGTGTTGCACCACTCTCTCCTCTCCTGAGCATTGATATCAGTCACTGGTGCTTTGGCAATTGCAGCTTACCCATGAATGTTTTGCTTATGGAGTTCCCTCCACACAGTTTTTGTGGACACGATCCTTGGAAGACGAAGATTGAGCTCTGCAGTCACTTTTGCAGCAGCTGTTTTCCTATTCCGGGTCACAATCCTGTGCAATGTCCTTTTTGTCTCTTTCAGTCAGTTGACCATGTCATCCGCACTTATGCTTATCAGATGACGTTTTCCTGGAAACCATATATGTCGTTATAACCTTTAATACTGTACCTCGTGACACTGCATATGAATTAGCAATTTCAGTCACAGAAGCACCAGCTAAGCGGGCACCAACAATTTGCCCTTTGAAGCTCAGTAAGCTCCGATATGACTCCGTATTACTAGCAGCGCACACAGTGAATGACGAAAGTGCTGCTACCAACCTGTTAGCTAGGTGTCTCATCACACAGTGGAAGCAAAAGAATGTTACATAATTTCCGCTTTCAACATGAAACATGTCGTCGCTTCCACACCTGCAAATCATGTAGTGTTTCCATTTTTCCCTGTAAGTCCCTGACTTTTACAAAATGTGAGAGGAAATGGGGATCAGAATGGCAGAGCTCTCCTTTATTACTGGACTTACACACTTCTCGTACACAAACCTTGGTGATCTAATTTGAATTCTTCATCTGGACCCCTAAACACATGTTGATATATGAAGAAAGTGAAATCTTTCATGGGCAGTTTTTATATCTTTTATATATTCCCTTTCCTTTATTCCCTCTTCTCTATTATTATTAATAATAATAATAATAAAAAAAAAATTAAAAAAAAAAATATATATATATATATATATATATATATATATATATATATATATATATATATATATATATATATATATATATATATATATAAATTTTTATATTTTTCTTTTTTACTTGTCTTTCTCTATAATAATGCTTTTTTTGCCCTTGTGATGACCTTGAGGCCACAGGAGGCAGGATCCAAGAGCCATTTTGATCTCTGGTCAGCTCTATGGTCAGCCAGCGGAACTGCCACTTGCATTCTCAAATTCCCTGGTGGAACGGGAGAGTCCAAGAAAGCAGTGGAAGGAGGGGGATGTCCCTTCCCTCTGCTTGTAAAAGCGGTCCAGTGGCTAATTAGCCACCTGGATTGTTTTTACATAACAGGCGACCCCCAGCTGAAAAAAAACAATACCAGGGTGATGCTTGTAGCTGCAGGCATCATCCTAGTATAACCACTCAAAGTCCAGTAATGTACCAGTATGTAGCTGGTCCTTGTTGGGCATATGTGTAACAACAGAGAACATGGACACTTGATGAATCGGGTCTGTGGACCAATATGACCGCAGTTAATTCTTTTTAGTAATGCCCATGTTGAGGGTTAAGGCCCAAAAAAACTGTGATAGGTTTCCAAGCAGATTGTCTGGCAAGAGCTGAACTTGGTGGGCGGCCCATATATTGTTGTATGTAAAAACTGCTTTGGCCCACAATTATTTGATACTAACTTTCAGTGAAAAACAGAGGAGGGGCTAAACGCTAGTGCTGGCAGCGAATGGGGCAGATCCTGCTAACACTTTTTTAAGGAGGCACTAGTATAATTCTATTTGATCAATATATTGATATACAGTGTGGTGTTCACTCTCCTTAGACTGATGGGGGGGGGGGGGCAGTGGGGATGCGCACACACACCCAGAAACAGAAAGCGACACAGGTACGTCACTTTGCCCTGATCCGCAGCAAACAGGATGGCAAGTAGTTAAGAAAAAGAAAAATTGTCTCAATATTATTTTTTTTTTTTACTACTGTTTTTAAAACTACTTTCATCAGTGTAGTGGAAAGCTACCATAGTAACATTTTATTAGTCTGGTGGGGGGTGATCAGAGATAAATTTTTTTTTTTTACACTTTGCATTGCAAGAGCAATGAACATTATTGCTCCTGCAATGCAGTGCCTGCTTTGAACTGTCATGAATGACTTAAGTTCATGGCAGTTCAAAATAATAGTGTTCTGTGATTGGCTCCAGCTGGTCACATGGTACAGGGAGCTGTAATTTGACCCCATGTACCATGTGAGACCTGTGGGCCAATCACAGCTCACCAGGAAGAGAAGCAAAGCAAGCTGTTATGAATCAGATTGATTCATAACAGCTTTGCCTAGCATTGTGATCATGTGACTGCATAGTGATCACATGATCAGCGGGTCCCATTCATTGGGATGTTCATTCTGATGTATCCGGTGGACACGGGAGGGGGGGGGGTAGTGACGTGCTGCGCCCTCCAGTGGGCATACTGCACCCCCTTGTGTTGGGAAAGGCAGAGCGACATACCAGTTCATCACTTTGCCTGTAGCTGCCGCCCATCCACAGTACACTGCGGATGGGTGGTCTTTAAGTGAATAAAAGTTGATCACCGTTTTTTTGAACAGCGCAGATTCCGGGCAAAATTTTCTCAGCGCATATCTAACTATGATTTCTTTAGCATAGCATGCATTTTTGTGGGTATAATTGTGTGTCATAGGTATGTCACACAGTTAATGACCATATTATGAATGGTCCACTTTACATGCTTGGGGAATAGATTCCATTTTTTTTTCCTTTTTAGGGAACAGTTAAATTGTTTAAAATATTGCAACTAATGTGTCGTGCTTTATAGTGCGTTAGCTCAATGTAAAAAAACATATTGGATAGCTGGCTTTGGGCATTTTTCAGCATTGTTCAGCTTCGTAGATAGGGGCTTCTGATTTGCAAAACCATCCCAAGGCCACAGATTGAAAAATGTAGTAAACAAGAGCACAGTGGAGATCTTGATCATGGCAGTAATAAGATGTCTTATTTCATTGGTCTGATGAATTATGGGCATAACCTGAATGGATTCTCTTTGCAGCCGCCAAGTGTTTGGTGATCGTGTATGACATGTGGCCTACTTTTATATTTTCCAGGTCTGTTTTCACTGTCGTAAGCCTGGCCATGGCATGGCTGACTGCTCGGAGGCTCTAAGATGTCAGGAGATGGGTACAGGAATCTGCTTTCGATGTGGATCAACAGAACATGAAATCAACAAATGCAGAGCCAAAGTGGATCCAGCTCTTGGTACATATGAGGGTTATTTCTTGGGAATGTCCTCTGGTTTTTAAATGAGTGCCAAGTTACTGTGTTGGTATATTTTTCCATTATTTAGAATATAATCAACCTTCATAAAGCTGATATAAGGGATTTACATGAGAGCGATCTGTGAAGGTTCTCATTTATCCATGTTATAGTTTAACTCTCATGTATCAAACACAAGGCCCACGGGCCAAATCAGGCCTGTCAGGTCATTTCATGTGGCCCTCGCATCCCTCCTGCAGCTATAGCACCTAACTTGTCTCAGCAGCCAGTAGCAGAGAGGACAGAACTCCTCCGACAGATCATGTAGCTGCAGCTGACTCCAGCCCTCCTCTGGTCTTCCTCCAGGCCCTGCACTTTCTGCTGCCCAGCCTTTTCCCAGCAGCAGCAAGGTAAGGGGAGGTGCACTGTGATGTAAGGGAGGGTGGGGGACTCTTGACTTGTGATAGTGGGGTGGGGGGGCTTCGGACATCTGATGTAAAGGGAAGGTGGTGTGCTCTGGACATCTCGTCTTGCAGCTAAAACTGACCCTGATGCGGCTTGTGATGAAATTGAGTTTGACACCCCTGGTTTAACTAGTAGCAGTTGCTCACATTCAGCTTTTTTTTTTTTTTTCTGTAATGTTGAAGATATTTCATAGCTTATCCAAGCCAATTTTTCAGCTCCAACCACTGTCAGCAAAAAATACATGTCCATTGAACAGAAGGAAGAAGCAGAACACACAGAGTAATATAGCCATCTCATTTGTACAGTGGGGATCGAAAGTTTGGGCACCCCAGCTAAAAATTTGTATTAATGTGCATAAAGAAGCCAAGGAAAGATGGAAAAATCTCCAAAAGGCATCAAATTACAGATTAGACATTCTTATAATATGTCAACAAAAGTTAGATTTTATTTCCATCATTTACACTTTCAAAATAACAGAAAACAAAAAAATGGCGTCTGCAAACGTTTGGGCACCCTGCAGAATTTATAGCATGCACTGCCCCCTTTGCCAAGCTGTGACCTGCCAGTGTCATGGATTGTTCTCAATCATCGTCTGGGAAGACCAGGTGATGTCAATCTCAAAGGTTTTAAATGCCCAGACTCATCTGACCTTGCCCCAACAATCAGCACCATGGGTTCTTGTAAGCAGTTGTCTAGAAAACTAAAACTGAAAATAGTTGACGCTCTTGAACAACCATCCTTGAACAGGGTTGGGGACGATAAAACATCATCTGTCTTTCACATATTCTATTTTAACATTTCTACCCTGAAGTTTTGACAGCAATATACACCTTTAGCCATCTCAGTCGAAGTAGTAATACCCATGAAGTCTTTCTGACACCAAAGATGGGATAATGTAACTACGACAGGGTGGTCGCACAACTTTCACACCTCCCATCCTGTACTTGCTGAATCAATATTTGCCTTTCCATTGTAATTGGATCAACGTGTCTCTGCTACCTGTGTGAATATAAATGCTGGCATATCTTCCTTACATTTCATGAAAACTAAAAAAGGGACTTGGATATACTACAAAATGTCAGTGTTATAGAATAAATCCAACTAACTACTAGATTTACTGTAAATATGGGCTATTTACAGAAACAATTTTAACCATGGTGCTTCCATGACACTGGTGTCAGAGCGCTATGTAAGCAGAAGCTGCTTATTTCAGGCTCTCTCTAATATAAGTCTGGATGGTCCATCTGAACAGGCAGGTAGGGGTTGTTGCTGTGTGTATCATTTAGGCCCTGAGTTCTGTAAAAGGTGAAGAATAGCCATGTAAACGTGAAAAAGAACCTAGATTTTCACCTGCTCAACTGAATTGTTGAAAGGTAACATTTAAAAACAAATTTCATATTTCCTTAAGATTTTATTTAGTCCTTAAAAGGAGGGAGCATCTCTTTGGGTATAATGCATCGCAGACTATTCTCTTTGACTGCTGAACGTTTCATGATAACTGGCAGTATTGAGGAATGGTAAATTTGGAGACAAGAAGTCTTTAGCCAGCACATTGTAAATGTTCTGAAGATTAAAGCAGTGTCTGCCAGCTATTATTTTACTAAGTCAGAATAGTAATATTTCACTTTCAAATCTTTCAGGAGAGTTCCCATATGCAAAATGCTTCATATGTGGAGAGATGGGCCACTTATCGCGGTCGTGTCCAGACAATCCCAAGGGATTATATGCTGAAGGTATGTATTTCAGTCATTTTGTATTCATTTTCGAGTTTTAAGAACCAGAACACTGTTTAGATACTGAAAACAGATCTGGAATTTATATTTGTTTTCATTTTTGCGCAATTGTCCTCTACCTTCAGTTTAGTTTATAAAGGGCTACATTGAAGGAATCCAGTACTGAGTGAAATATGGAAAGTGCTACTGCTGTTCTTTTTTTGAAAATGTCTTACTAATGCAGTGAATTCAATCATTTCAAAGTCAGAACTGCTGCTTTTCATACTTGTTTCTGGCCAATGTAAGAGCCAAATTGTCGGCTAGGTAATGGTATTTTTAGGGGAGCCCAACCGATAAGTCATAGCTGCATTATGATTAATGCTTGGAGCAGCATTTTTTTTCCCTACACTTTTAATATTCATTACCATAGATCACAACGTTTATTTTTTTCACGAGTAATTGCTTTTAAATTTATCATATAGCTATTAGGTCACACAGCAGTTTTCCACATTTTCACTGCAGAACGTAGACTGAAAAGTAACTAGACTTTCATACACCTCTTCATTCTTCTTTAGGAGGAAGCTGTAGGATTTGTGGCTCCGTTGAGCATTTCCAAAGAGATTGTCCAGAACATCAGACATCAGGTAATATTACAAAGAGTTCTCAGTGAATGAAGATTTAACGAACATCACTGACCACAAGGCAGAGCTGCCACAGGTCACATGACCTAATGTGTTAACGTGGTTATAAACCTCAGATGTGAAATATGAACAAAGCATGTTCTTCTATAGTGTGTATTTGTCTCAGTCCAGAGCCTTTCCATTTCTGTCCACTGGCTTGCTCCTCTGCTATCAACATGAGTGACAGGAGGGAGCTACAGCACACAGCATGTGATTGACTGCTTCAGCTCTGTTCCTGTGTGAAGGGGGTGTGTGTCCTTTCCCTCCAATCAGCTCTTCTCACTGAGTTCTGCTGTGTGTAACTTGAGCTCCCCACCCCCCTGCTCTCTGGAAGCTCAGACAAGCTGTATACATTCTGCACTGTAAATGGATGTAGAGAAGACTGGATAGACAGGTACAACTTATGTAGAAGGATTTTTCATCTCTGTATCACCTGAGGCCAGTCACTCTGCTGGGCATACGTGAGGCGTTACAATCACTTTTAACATCACTTCATGGAACCTATAAATTTGCAGGGCCTAACCATTGTATGTTTAACTTTTGGGCACCCCAATTTTTTGAGAGGGGATTTTTTTTTTTTTTTTAAAAGCTGGCCTAATTTCAAGATTATACAGCCCTTACAAAGAGTGAAATTGCTGGAACACAAGATCTAACTGCAATCATAGCAATCTGACAGAGCATGCTGTAAAAAGGACCAACACTACAGTTGCTGTAGTAAGAGAACTCCGAACACAGTCTGAAAGTAGGTCTTTTGAATGTGCATACTAAGGATCTTCTGTCCCCAGAAAAGTAATAGAGGGGAAAGCTTCCAATGAGGACACTAGTTCTGGTGACCTGAGAGACCCCAAAAGATTCTCTTAATTTTGTGAGGATTTCCTCTCACTTCCTGTTTGTTCATAGGACAGGAAGGGAAATCTCCACAATTGGACACAGATGGTGAAAAAAATCTGACAGGTTATAACTCTCCCTTACTCTTTGCAAAATTGAAAAGTTTTGCCTATAGCTCAGCTTGAGGGTATAAATTGTACATGGGGCAATCTGCCTTGTCTTTGGTACACTGAATGATGCAGTCATTAATTTCTTATGTGGTAATAAGTAGAATAATTAACACTTAGGGCATATCTTTCTGTCACTGTACAATGCAATAGTTTCTGATCTATTTCCACAAATATCTTTTATTCTGGCAATATTATGTTAAAGTGTATTTAACCCTAACAATGTTTTTGTCCTGTTTGCTCCCTTTTTGTTCTATCAAATATACCATTCCAATCGTTTTTGTATATCTGTTTGATAAGTGTTAGATCCTACCAGAAGTCTAGTAAACTGGAAAATGGCCTCTGCTTCCCTGTGTAATATTGTTTCGGGTTCTCTCAGTTATGGTGTTGTAACCCTAAATCATGTTCTGTTCTAAGGTGACAATGCTGCTGCTCCTCCTATAAATACAGTACAGGGAGTGAGTGTTGTCACCCTAAAGCAGGAGGTGTGTTATTTTCTGGACCACTGGGTGAAAACAAACTAATACAGCAACACTTTACATTTTTGTTCTTGGGTTTAGATATGCTGTAACCCTTGACAACCAGCGACGTACTGATTTAGTGGTAATACTAGCTTGGTGCCTGAAGCTGCCTTCCGTGGCTCTCCTGGGCCCTGATTGGAGACCGGCAGACCAAAGATCTGCATACATCATTTCCAGTTTCGTGGATGTGAACAGCGCCTTTTTTAAAATGGGAGAGCATCTGATAACATCGATCTTGATGTGATCATATGCCGTGAAGGTCAGAGAGTAAAAAGTACCTGTCACTGCCCACAGGGGATATTCATATTTCCTGTGATAACAATAAAAGTGCTAAAAAATAAAGGGACAGTGTAAAAAATATTAAACTACACCCATCACCCTGTGCTCATGCACAAAGGCTAACACTTGCATCAGTCCCTCACGCATACGTAAACATGGATTTGCCCCATGTGAGGAATCGCCGAGAACGTCAGATCAAGGGCAGTAATTCTAGTACCAGACTTCCTGTATAAATCTAAAGTGATAAACTGTAAAGGCTTTTAAAGTGTCGATTACGGGCATTTTTAGGTACTGTCGTTTGGCCCTATTCCATGGGCAGATGCAGTTTTAAAGTGTGACATGTTTGGTATCGATTTCCATCCATCTTTTATATTTTACAAAAATTGGAAATTATATTCTCTGGATGAAAATTCATTAACCGTTTCAATACCGTGCAATTTTACACCTTCCTGCCCAGGCCAGTTTTCAGGTTTCAGCGCTCTCACACTTTGAATGACAATTGCGCGGTCATACAACATTGTACCCAAACTAAAATTTTATAATTTTCTTCACACAACTAGAGCTTTCTTTTGGTGGTATTTAATCACCGCTGGGGTTTTTATTTTTTGCTAAATTAACAAAAAAAGACCAAAAATTTTGAAAAAAACCCACATTTTTCTTTGTTTCTGTTATAAAAGTTTACAAATAAATTATTGTTCTTCATAAATTTAGGCCAAGATGTATTCTGCTACATGTCTTTAGTGAAAATAACCCAAATTAGGATGTATTTTTTAGTTTGTAGGAAAGTTATAGAGTTCACAAATTATGGTATAGATCTGAATATTGATCAATCCTGAAGTACTGACGGCCAATCTAATTTCTTGAGGTCCAAGAATGTCAGAACAGTACAGATATCCCCCAAATGACCCCTTTTTGCAGAGTAGACAGTCCGACGTACTTCATAAGAGGCGAGTTTTTTGAAGTTGTATTTTTTTTGTCATAATTTTTCGGAAAATGAAAAAATTAAAAAAATTATTTTCACTATTTTTTTTTTTTACATATTGTCACCAGTGCAGTACAGCGTCATCATATAACTGGCATGGCGGTGAACAGGGACACTGACTGGTGGCAGTATGAAAAAAAAAAATATATATATTTTTTTTTTTTAATTTTTTTTATTATATTTAATTTTTTATTACATTTTTTTTTAATTTTTTTTAAGATTTTTTTTTCATATTTTACTTTGACCAAAGTAGTGCAATGTTACCATAGTAACATTGTACTACTTTGGGGAAGTGATCAGTATTTTTTTTTTTTTACACAATTTGCTTATAGCAAAGAATTACTTTGCTATAAGCAAGCATTTACCTGAATGAAATCGATTCATTCAGGTTTTTTTTTTCTTTTTTTTTTTTTTTTTGTGCTTAGCTGTGATTTGGTCACAGCTAATCACATGACATGTGCATGTGATTAGCTGTGACCATTCACAGCTAGGCACTAGTATACAATGGATGGCATCATGAATGAAGCCATCCATTGTATACAACTGTCATGTGACCTGCTGTGATTGGTCACAGCAGGTCACATGGTACCAGCAACGGGAGCCGGTAGTCGGATCTGTCATCGGCCGTGTCTGAGGTGCACGGCCGCTGACGGATCGCACTGCTGCGCCGCTCTGCATTAGCTCAAACGGCGCATGTGCGGGAGCACGCCAAATGGCGTGCACCCGGAATGCAGGGACACAATTGAAGCCGCCAAACGGCCATTGGCCGGGCAGCTAATGGTTAAACTGCATTTTTTCAAAAAAACAATTGCGTTTGAAAAACCACTGCACAATTACCGTGTGACCTAAAAAATTGCAATACCCCCCCGTTTTTGTTATGTAAGCAAAAAGTTTCAGAAAGGGCAAGTGGCTAATGCAGCAGTTCTGAGTCAATATGGTCATCTGCTGGATCAATGACTTCTAGACTGATGCAGACGGACCATGTCCCCTTCACATAGGCTCTGCCCTGAATTAAATGTTCAGTAGTGTAACTAGGACTATGCCTATGATGCATCTAAATGCATTACACTGGATTACCCAAAATACAGCACTGCCTTTAGTATAATCTCATCCCTTAACAAGGGCAGAGCTATTTAGCAAGTATTCTTTATAAATGGGTATCTTTAATTATTGAGCAGGTGTTCTAACAAGTACTTCTAGGAGGTATAATGCAACTATGCCATGTATAGGAGGTAATCGACAATGCAATGAAGAAAAGGCGCTAAATACAAAAAAATCAGTCCAGGTGGAGAATTGTTTTTTTTTCTTCAGTGAATGTTTTAAATCAAATTGGATTCTTGGCTGAAAATAAACAGTAAGAGATACTCGTGGAGTCGGTGAACTCCTCTAGGAGGAGGGAAAGGGGGTGGCCAGCTTTTGCCTTTTTTCTGTAAACATGTCTGGTGTCAGTCACTAGTTGCACCGACTGCCCCTTTTCAAATGCCACGGGAACTGATCTGGTCACTTTGGTGGTGATGTATACAGCCATCTTTGGCTTTGCTGTAGTGACCTCATTTAAGATTTGGTTCTGTCAGATCAGAGTTTTCCCCCAGGGTTCTAGCAGACCAGCCAATCGGTGAGTTGGGAGAATCATGTACTTGTACTGCTTGCTTGCATTAAAATACATTTATTGATGTATAAATGAATACAGAAGTACATTCATTTGTATATATCTACATGGATTTCAGCTTTAAGAATATTTAAGTTTTTAATAAATAATGTATAGGATCACATGAAACCTTTCTAAAACTTTGGTCGTTACACAGTGGTCAGCAAGAAAAAAACTTGCATCATGTTCAACACAACATTTTACAATCTGATTGTACAATCTGCCAACAATTATATAGTGCATTGGCTTAACTGATTGGTTATAAATTAAATGAATTGTCAGTGGCATCTTACTTTATGTAACTTTTTGTAAATATAAAGGAAATTGTACAACCAAATCTAGTCTAAGTGGAACTTTACCCATAATAACTTACTAAAAAAAAAAATAATGTTCTTTAGCACATTAATAGTTATGCTACCACTATCATGGTGTGCTGTAAATTGCCTGCAGCATTGTTCCTCTCTTCTTGTGAGTGGCTGTCATTTTGCTGAAGTCCAGAGCCCCTGAGCAGCAGTAAATCTTTAGACTGTCAACAGATCAGCCTCTACATTTCAGCACAGCACTGAAAAATAGTGAGCAACTGAGCATGTGCAGTGCAGGGTAAGACTGTGTATTGGTGGATTTTAAACAGTAGAGGCACTTATTTTTAATGTTTTACATAGCTATACCTGCAAAAGGGGCCATCATAACGTGATCTAGAAGTACTTAATTTTCTGACTAAAGTTCCATTGTAATAATTGAACTGTTTATAGTGGTTATAATCAAAAAGAAAAGTCATATTGCAGTATATAATTCTTAGTTGATGGATTTTAAGACCTGTTTTTAATGTAAATATAACTTCTTTTTTTTTGGTACACAGCTCAGATGACAGTTGGCAGATGGACAAGCGGAATGAGTGCAGATCATGAAGACGTTCCTGTCATTCCTAAAGCCCAAAAAGTACCCACAAAGACTCCAAAAGTTGTCAAGTTCTGACAGTTCATCCACTTTGGAACAATACTAAACCTTCTACCCAACTGAACTGTTGAGCAAAACACAGGAATTTGTATATCATGAAAGATCGGTGGCTGTAGGGTCTGTTCACACTTGTGTGTCTGATAGTCAATCGATAATGCAGCAGGGTACATGTACTAAAAACACAAAGGTGATTTACTAAAGGAATAGAGCACATTTACTTTACCTATCTAGTTGTGTAAACAAACTGGTGCTGTATCTTGCTACCCATAGACAGCAATAGGACAGGACAGTGATTTGGGTAGGTGATACCAATTGTTGGCTAACTGAACATTTTTTGCGGTGCAAGCTATCCCAAGCACTCAATTTCATTCTTTAGCATTGAACTATGCCTGAAAACTGTTTCTTTTATGTAGTGACGCAGCTTGTTTACATGTATAAAAGACCCAAGCTTTCCTGTGAGATGGGAACTGCAGAAGTGTGAACACTCCCTCTCGCAGATAACTCACTTTTGTCAATATTTCACAACATACTCTTTTTTACCCCATACCAGCAACTGATGCAGTTTCATTGCCATTATATAACAAGTGCCTTGTCTCTAGAATTGTGATATTGTATTTGCTGCTGGAATAAACCCCATGGGTCTTTTTATTTGCAGTATTATTTCTTGGAATTCTGAAAATGATCTTGAAAGAAATCTGTCAAGACAAAATATCATTGCTGCCTAGCAGCACTAGGGTCGTTTGTTTGAATCCCAACCATGACACTACCTTCATGGAGCTTGCATGTTCTCCCTGTGCTTGCATGCAACTCTTTCGGGTACTCGGGGTTTTCTCCCTTGCTCCAAAGACATGCGTTTTAGATAATGTGGCTGCTCTTTGAATTGGCCCTAATGTATGTATGTATGTATGAATGTGCGTTAGGAACCTTAAATTGTAAGCTCCTTGTGGGCAATGACTGATGTAAATGTACAAAATATATATGTAAATTACTCTGTAAATCTTCAGTGCTGCATAAATGCCTGTAACATAAAAGGATATTTAAAAAAAAAAAAAAAGAATTTTTACCTTTTATGAACTCTTCACTTTTGATCAGTGCTTTGTAAAGTTGTTACTAAATGTTACAAAGTAATTATAACAAGAAAAAACAGGATCTCTTTTATATACAGCAATATGCTCAACTTCAACAGGCCTGCTAGGATCTACCATTAGAAAATAATATGGTCTTAACCCTTTTGCTGTCAGAAACCTTTTTGCTGCTGCTGGCTTAAAGTGTAGTTCTAGTGAAAAAAATAATGCAGCAGCAACAAAAACTGTAGCTGCTGACTTTTAAAAAAACAGACACTTACCTGTCCCACGATCCTGCGGTGTGTCAAATAAAATAGAATGAAACAGAATAGAAAAAAATAGAATAGAAATTAAAAGATTAGAATATAGACTTCTGAAATTTTGAATTTCGATTTTCAATTTAGAATAGAATAAAATAGAAAAAATATAACCAACTTTTGAAATTCAAATTTTCAAATTTCCATTTTGAATAGAAAAGAACAGAATAAAATAGAATATAGTCATCTTTTGAAATCTGAATTTCAATTTCGAATAATATAGAATGGAATAGAAAGAATATAGATATCTTCTGAAATTCAAATAGAATAACGTAAATAAGAATATAGCTGTCTTCCTAAATTCGAAAAGAATAGAATAACAAATAAAGGAAAAAAATAAAAAAAAAATAGAATAGAAAAAATAGAGTAGACTAGAATATATATCAAACAAGAACATGCAGCGCTACTATAATTCCATGATATAATCATATAGAGTATCTAGACAAAAAATGGTATTGTGAACACCAGTTAATCATAAGGTGGATATGGTAATATCTAAACCGTCCAAAAATTATGAGAATGGTGACTATGAATCTAGACTAGAATATGACCATCTTATGAAATTTGGATTTCAAATTTCGCATAGAATAGAAAGAATATAAATGTTGATCGAAATTCAAATTTTGAGTAGAATACAAAAGAAAAATATAGCTGTCTTGTGAAATTCAAATTTTGAATTTCAAATAGAATAAAATTCAGATATTTTAGTTTTCGATTCGAATTTGAATCCAGCCAAAAACGAATTTCATTACGAAGGCAACAAAACGAAATTAGTAACCTAGCAAATCAATCTGAAATTTAAACAAATGTTTTCATTCTGCACATGTCTACTGCTGACCTCTGTGCTCTTCTGACCCCTATATTTTACTGTGCTGACCCCATGTGTTTTGCCATGCTGCCCCCCTGTACACTGCTTATCTCAAGTTTGAACCAGAACTGAGCATCTGTGCAGAAAAAAGCAAGCACAAGTTTCACACTAAATAGGTAAATTTTAATATTACTCTTTACTATTTTGTTATAATTGCTATATCAACAGCTTGCTGATCACACCAATGTTCTGTGAGCTGTAGATCTGAAAATATTTCTTCAGTTCCTTGAGGACTCAAACGTTTTGCCAAAGGTTCCTCCAAGGTAAAAAGGTTGATAAACCCTGTACTAGAGAGTAAGATGCAGAGTATATAGGCTGTCCCTGATTCAAAATCCATACCAGACCCGAAGGGTTTGGTATGGATGGGAGGGGGGACCCTATGCCTTTTTTAAAAAAAAAAAAAAAAAAAAAGTTTTAATTGTCGGGCAATGCCTTTAATTCTTTTGACATTCAGCTGTCAGCAGGGAACCCCGCTGACAGCTTAAACATGAATGAATGTTTCGCTACTAAAATATCGCATGACTTGACAATATAACTCGTGCAGTATTTTAGTAACTGAGCATTATCTTACTGCATACTCTGATGCAGTAAGATACCGCTCAGTAAACTGTCCTGTTTGAAGTTCACGGTCAAACTTTCGGTAGGTTCAAATGTTTGCCCGCTAACCGAACATGGGAGTGTTCATCCCATCAATAGTAGTGACTAGAGTTGGGAAGTCCTGGGAAAAAAATGGAAAAATTGGTTAAAAAAAAAAAAAATGTTTTTTTTTCCAAAGCCATTTTTGTTTTTGTTTTTTTCAGAAAATTTGAAAAGAATAAAAACAGAAGTGTGGAGTATGTACTTTTAAAATGATAAATATATCTGACATTGTATTCAAGCTTTATAACATAAAGACCTTAATGGAAGATTTCTGAGACTTTATGTAAAGTTCTCTCAGCCAAAGATGCGCAAATTCTGGAATACAGTTCAAGAAACATTGTACTTCTCATTGCAGTTCTCAAATGAGAAATCTGCATTTCTGTCACTAGGGGGCACTGTAGGGGAAAGACTCCAATTTAGTTTGCTTGTGGGCTCCATCTTGTACCTCCTACATTTGGGTGATTGTTGGGATATAGTCGATAATCGTTTCTGTCCTCCTATCAGGCCTTCATTGACAGGTAAGAGAGTACATTTTATTGATATAACCTTTAAAACATCCTATTAATGTTCTCCACCATCACAGCACAATGTTTACCTATAGTCTTGTCAGTAAATTGTTTTTTATTTTCCTCTTATAAAAATGGTGAGACCAACATCCAGAGTGGTGTTCCTCAACTGGGCTTCTGTGAGAGGTCCACAGGGGTTCTGCCACCATCTGCCTGTCCATCACAAGCAGAAGACAGTAAATCACAACCCCACATAGCTCACAGTCAAGCTGCAGAGTCGCAGAGAGAAACAACTTGCATCACTGTCCTGCGCCGATCCTAGACGGCCTTCTGTCTGTCCCGGGTGCCTATGTGTGACATCACACCAGAGGGCCGAGAGAGGAGGGCTGGGGGATCTGCACCAGATATGATCTAGAAGCTTTCCTGAGCTACTCTACATGAGGAAAACAGCTACAGACCTCAGTATTGTGCCTTCCAGTACTATTTCCTCCTGGCACCCCTGTGTTCCCTCCCGGTCCCCATATACTGTTCCTTCCTGGCCCCCCTATACTGTTCAGTACTGCTTCCACCATACTCTTCTCTCCTGGCCCCCCTGTACTGTGCTGTACTCTTCTGGCACATCTATACTGTTCCCTATCGGTCCCCCTGTACTGTTCCCTCCTGGTCCCCCATAAAGTTCTCTCCTGGCCTCTGTGTACTGTACTCTTCTGGCAACTCTATACTGTTCCCTACTGGTCCCCCTGTGCTGTTCTCTCCTGGTCCCCCATACAGTTCTCTCCTTGGCTTCCTGTACAGTTCTCTCCTGCCCCCCCCCCCCTGTACTGTTCTCTCCTGCCCCCCCTGTACTGTTCTCTCCTGGCCACTATATAGTGTTCCCTCCTGGATGCCATGTGCTCTGCCCTGCTGACCTGTACACTGCTTATCTCAAATTTGACCAGCAATTGAGTATCTGTGCAAAAAAAAAAAGCAAGCACAAGTGACACGTTGAGGTAAGTTTTAGTATTCATTCTATTGTTTAAAGCTCTAAGAATAATTTTTGTTGTAGCTACAGCTCGCTGATTACATCAATGTTCTGTGAACTGAACATATGAAAATTATTTCAAGGGTTCCCCAAGATCTCAGACTTTTTGACAGGAGGTCCTCAAAGGTAAAAAGGATTTAAAAAAAAAGCCCTGATCTAGAGTTTGGAAACGTTTCCACAGTGCAAAGCTGCAATTTCCAGTGTTATAAAACTACTCCCTACTTCTTGGGTATAGGAATAAAGAGAAAGAGAATGAAGAAACGTTTCTTCTTTTGGGTCCTGGCCCATGGATATGTCTTTTCTTCAACCTATGTGTATCCCAGTTTGCAGCACTGACAGGAAAAGTATTCTGTGTCTGACAGCAGAGAAAACTCTTTATTACAGATCATAGAGCAGCCAGTGCTAAACCACCCTCCATCCACTAGGAGGCACACTGAGGATGTAGACTGCTAGAGACTCTGGAGAGAAGTGTGGAGGATTGTGGGAGTTGTAGTTTTTTTTACTTTGAATTGGCTTTACATTCCAGGGGGAAAATACTTCAACTCCCAGTGGCACTTTGGTGGCGAACAGTGTTGTAGCTTTCCCAGACTGAACAGAGGAAGAGGGGATGTATTGCTGAGGAATTAAGGCTGCTTATGGACAGGAAAGCAGAGATCAATAGGAGTTAGGGTTACACAGCCATCCCTGCTCAGTCTAAATGACTACAGCATCTGTTTAGCATTTATCCCTGAAGGAACTGCTGTATCTAAGGTACCCTGTTTCTATGCCCACGATTCTGTGAACAGCACCACACACTCTAACACATCTGGCTAGGTGGGGAATGTGTATGTAACCAAAACTATATGTCACACATGCAGGTAGAAAAATCTACCAGTAATATAGGTATGGATTATGAACTGAATAAACATATGCAAAAAATAAGCAGTTGTTATGAACAAACTGCAAAAAAGTTGGTATTAATAAATCCCAAGCAGAGTAAATAATGCATCAATTTGGAATGCAAAACGTAACATTATTTATGATCCCACGGATCATGTGAAGAATCAGCTCTTCTCAAAGTGAAGATACAGACAGCCAGACAACATTGAAAAACATTTGTCCATGTTATGAACGTAGCCTAAACACCTTATATTGTGCACCCCTTGGGGGTTAGGGCCTGATGTGAATGTACAATATGTATGTAAAGTGCTGTGTAAATTGACAGAGAGATAGAAGTACCTGAAATAGATATTAGATAAATATGATCATAGCATCAAAAAGGCTCTGGAAGCCAGGTAGTCTAAAGCCCTTAGTGGGTAGTCCTGTTCGATTAAACTGTAGAAATATTACGACATATATTCACTAGGAGTGGACTGAGGCTGGAGTCAGTGCATCAAGAGCCACCACACACAGACGGATCCTGGACATGGGCTTCAAATGTCATATTCCTCTAGTCAAGCCGCTCCTAAACAACAAACGTCAGAAGCGTCTTACCTGGGCTAAAGGAAAACAGACCTGGTCTGTTGCTCAGTGGTCTAAAGTCCTCTTTTCTGATGAGAGCAACTTTTGCATCTCATTTGGAAACCAAGGACTCAGAGTATGGAGGAAGAATGGAGAGGCACACACTGCAAGATGCTTGAAGTTCAGTGTGAAGTTTCCACAGTCTGTGTTGATTTGGGGGCCATGTCATCTGCTGGTGTTGGTCCACTGTGCTTCATTAAGTCCAGGGTCAACGCAGCCGTCTACTAGGAGATTTTGGAGCACTTCATGCTTCCTTCTGCAGACAAGCTTTATGGGGATGCTGACTTCATTTTCCAGCAGGACTTGGCACCTGCCCACACTGCCAAAAGCACCAAAACCTGGTTCAATGACCGTGGGATTACTGTGCTTGATTGGCCAGCAAACTCGCCTGACCTGAACCCCATAGAGAATCTATGGGGCATTGCCAAGAGAAAGATGAGAGACATGAGACCGAACAATGCAGAAGAGCTGAAGGCTGCTATTGAAGCATCCTGGTCTTCCATAACACGTCAGCAGTGCCACAGGCTGATAACTTCCATGCCATGCCACATTGAAGCAATAATTGCTGCAAAAGGGGCCCAAACCAAGTACATGCTTATACTTTTCAGAGGTCTGATATTGTTCTATGTACAATCCTTGTTTTATTGATTGCATATAATATTCACATTTTCTGAGATTGTGGATTTGGGGTTTTCATGAGCTGTAAGCCATAATCAACACAAGTATGACAAATCACAGCTTGAACTATCTTGCTTTGCATGTAATGAGTCTATCTCATATATTAGTTTCACCTTTTAAGTTGCATTACTGAAATAAATGAACTTTTGCACGATATTCTAATTTTTCGAGTTTCACCTGCATGATTCCGTATAGGAAAGATATGGTTGGAATGGTCTCTCTTCAAAGATATGGCTGTGTTGCATATAGATTGATCAATATTCCAAGATCAACTATAATAGAAAAAGAGGCCGCTGAATCAAAAGAATGAACATTATCTGTATAATGTTGTGGAATAGTTTCCCCGAAGGAAAAGGTGAGTCTCATGGATATATCAGATATTTATTTGGATAGAGTCCAGGTATAGCAATGGATAAAAAATAGTAGTGATCACTTACTACCGGTTTTGATAATTGCATCATCCAGAATCCATACCGCAATGTTCATGCTTTTTAGTATGGCAGGTATCTGTATATACACAAAAATTGGTGCAGCGCTGAAGGAATTATTATATAAAAAAGTGCACTAATAAAATTATGAAATTATTAAACACAAGTGATATCATGGGAGTGAATCACTACAATGAGCGCAAATAAATATATAAGTGCGGCTGTGAAAGTGAAAAAACAGACAAAGAAAGTGTTCATATAATGATGAGGGTCTGACAAACACCGGTCAGAAAATTTTGCCGCATACAGATCCTGTTGCACCGGTGCTATCAAAGAATTCCATGTGACTTTAATCCGTGCAGGGAATTTTGATAAAAATGCACACTCACCATATGCGCATAGTAAATGCACAATATGTTGAATCATATAATGACCATAAGATCGGCAGGAAGCCCCCTTTAGGTGGACCAGACAGACAGCATAGGAAGAGACTCCCTCCTCTGGATCTGAGAGTTCTGCAACTGTTCTCGGGCTGGAGTCCTGGAAATCGTTTAGCTCAATTCAGAGCCAAAAAAGAAGGTGCTCATAGTGTAGTAATTTAATCAGATTTATTTAGGTATAAAAAAGTACATCATCCACATGGAAATAGCGCCAAAAACAAAGTTTAAAAGTAGTGAAACTGACCAGCCACTCTCTAAGATGGTCGCCGGACCTTCGTGAGGCTCTGGAGGCGTGACGTCATGGCATACGGCTCTTCCTTGATGCGTTTCGTGCGCACGCACATTATCAAAAGTGGTGTGCCTGTCTCTGTATCTGTATATACACCCCAAAGGCTCAAGTTGCATAGACACCAGCTTGTTGGGGTCCAACCATCGTGGTGGAGTACACAAGGTACTGTCCCTTTAAGAAATGATGCAGGCACTGCCACTGTATTTCTTGCAGAAAACTGTCCCTCTTTTATCAAGATGTAATTTAGGGTTGGCCAGCGGCCTCTCACCAACTTTGTGTCAGCAGGGGAACGCCTTCTGCTTACTGAGCAAAGTATCCCCTGAGCAGTGCCCTCAGCATCTGGCTCCCCAGCTAGATAGCAGGCTCAGCCAGCATCCAGGATATTCTTTGATGTTTAGGAATGGCTGCCTCTGTGTCTCAACTTTTCTCAGATGTAGCTGTTTAAGGACCCATTCACATGTGCAGTTACCTGTGTTTTTCCTCATGGATAAACGCAGTTAACTGCCATGACACATGGAAAACAGTATATTCTGGTGTCATGTTCATACCAGAATACAGTGTTTCTCTGGGCTCCAGAGCTTTGTGATATTATGCAACATGTTTCCATAATGTCACACTGCTCTGGATGGCCCTGCACATCATCACACAGCAAGTGCAATGCGCTGCGCTGCTGTGCAATGATGTTAATGAAGTGTCACTTTATGCACTTCACACAGAGGCGTATTTACCACAAGGCAAACAAGGCATTTGCCTAGGGCTGCATTTTTCAGGGGGGCAGCACTGACCCCTGGAAAAAGGGACTGAAAAAGTGACACACGCATGGGGAGCAGGTGGGATCCGAGAGGGGCTGCTTGATGGTGTATGCAGAGCCCGACTCTCATTCTCGAGGATATCTGGAGCTGTGAAGGCGAGTGTCTCTCTCTTTCACCAGGTGGGAAAGGCGGTGTATTTGGGGAAATGGTAGTGGAAGGCTCTCTTGGGTTGAGGGGGGCAGGGGTGTTGTTGGTCAATGTCTCAGGCTCTCTCCCCCACAGGGGTGGGGGGGTGGCATTGGTCGGTGTCTGGCTCTCTCCATAGGGGGGTGTGGGGTTGGCCGATTTTTGTGTTGCCTAGGGTAGCACAAAACCTACATAACCACTGACTTCACATAAAGCGCCCTCAAAAAAGGGAGCTGTGTAATGCAATAAAATGTGCATTGCTTTTCCCCGTCACGCGTTCCTACTGCTCAAAATCCTGGTGTCTGAAGGCTCCGGTTTAGTGTACAGACTGCCGTATTTTGGGCTGCAGGCTAGTGTGAATGGGGCTTAAAAAATGTAGCATTATCATGTTGTTGATAAGTGTATCTTTTGATATTTGTCACTGGAGTAAATCCTGTCATTACCTAACACCTGGAGCCCCCATATTATTTAAACATAGGAGCATTATGTAGCAATAAGGAAGAAGCATGTTCCCACTTGGAAGTGGAAGCCATGAGGTCTAGGGCCAGGAGAGGACTTTGTGACTTTGGTTGGTAAGTAGCAATGTAGCAACTCCTCTTGTGTAGTTAGTGGAATTTTAGTTCAAATGGACTGTATTTCTAGTGTTATGAAATTATTTGTACCTCATTTCAATATCTTACTAATGTTCAAGGAAAAGCTACTCTAATGCCTCTTTCATGACTAGGAGTAAATGTAAATATTTATACAAATCTGGGCCCCTGTTGTTCAATTGGACTCCCAGACCCCTAATCTGGACCACAGTAAGTCACAGGGAACTGCATGAGAGGTGCTCTGAGCATATGGAGTTATTGTGAACAGTGATCAGGAGGATGGCGTGAGCTGGTCTCACACCAGCATTTGTGCACTTTACAGCAAAGAAGTGAGTTTGTGTGGGCTTGGGTAGAGGCGAATTACAGAATGTGCTCTGGATAGCCCTGTTTACAGGTGAGGCCACAGCTGCAGGGTTCAGCCATGTAAAGCATGGATGGGGGACCCACTTTCACACTGTTTGGGAGTAGACTGTGGTCAG